>NC_041383.1:311320548-311325872 GCF_002162155.2 Triticum dicoccoides | reverse complement strand
GACTGAATTGACTTTTGGGTCAGTCGATTTTCAGGGGGTGGGGGGCTCGCCGGAGTTAAGGAAGAACCACCCGCAGTGGGGACGGGGGCTCGCCGGGGAGGTACACCACTATCTATCTTAGGGTTTAGGGTGGGGGCGGGGGGCCTAGAGGGGTGGCCGGGGTGGCGGGGCCGCACCGGACCGGCGGTGGGGAGTTATTTTGGGGCAGCGATGCAGCGCTGGGACCGGCTGTTCGGCCGGTGGTGGCTGCGGCTCAGGGGGGTGCATGTTAAAGATAAACTATAGGCCCTCCCTAAACTACATGTCAAGTGCCTCTCTACTACCATTGCATTCAGTTTCGACAGTAACATTCAGATTCCACAGTAAGTTTCAGTTTCAACAGTTAAGTTGAGAGTCAACAGTTTTTACCTCATCTTTTGTAGTCAGGTGGTTTTTGGTGATGTAAATTTTACATATATTTTACATTATCTATTGGAGATGCTATTAGAATCCGACTTGAGATTGACGATGTCTGTCTTGTGCTGCTCCTACCTTGACGTCTTACGGCTCACCGGAGCTGCTCCAACGGCAGAACGATCCATCACAACAGAGCAGTGCCCTTGACGCCGTCTACAGATTCCTCAGATCTTCCTCCACACCTCTGACAGCCATCTTTGTCTCAACTGCTTCAGCGACCAACCCAATGATGCTCAGGTCGGCACGTCTACGGCGAAGAGGTTGTACACTTGTTGCATCACTTATTACTATACATTCATGTCGATCCATTAGGGCTATTTTAGTTCAACGAAAAACATAGCAATAGGGAACTTTCCAATGGCACTCTACTATTCAATTATTCATGCATTTTGTTGGAAGGAATGAATCAAAACATCCACCTTGACCTACTTTTCAAAATCCTATGCATGAAAGCAAGACCAATTGCATTAGTGGCAGAATAACATTCTAACTGTACACACTTTCATATGGTTTCACTTTATTTTGGCCATGTTTCTTTGCATTCCTATGCTCTTCCAATTCCGGTAAACCAAGAACCCAAGTTGATAGAAATCTTTTGTTCACAAATGCTCTGTTTACCGTGTTCATTCCTATCCTATTCCGGTGTTTTTCCAATCCCTGCATTTTTAGAATCATGCAAGCCAAATGAGCCCTTATAGAATTACTTCAGTTATAGGTAGGTGTCGAAGGGACATTTGTGTGGTTTGTCCTGCTCCTGCCGCGACGTCGTCCACCTCACCTGAGCTGCTCCATCGACAGAAGCGTCCACCAAACCAGACATCATGACTCCTGACTGTCTTTCGCCGCCTCAGATCTCCTTCCCTGCCGCCGGCACCCACCACAATGGCATCACCATCATCGACTCAGCAGATGAACCTAAGGAGTACACGGGTCCACAAGAGAGGTCGCACTCTTTTGTTTCTGCTTATGTTATACATTGCTTAAAATTACCAGCTACTTTATCGTCCTGTTCACCTCTTGGACTCCAAGTCAGGTCCAAATTAATGTTCAAACTTGAGTTCTAAATTAGTTGTGGGGCACATATCGAGGCAGCAATGAATAGTATGTCTGTCTAATATCTGGTTCACCTAGGGTATGCCTATGTTGTTCATCTTGGGTGGGAAACAAATAGTAAAGCAATCATCATCTGTCTTTTTATTAAGTTAAAGCAATCATCAGCCTACTATCATTATTTTTGGGTCCATCCACTGGTTGTTACCATCACTCTAAATTTTGGCATGCTCTCCTTACATAATCTCTCCATATTTTTTTCATATGCATGTCAAATATTGTACACAGTCATGTTGAACATGTAGAGAAAAAGAGAAGAGTTTTGCGCAGCAATACAATGTCGTACAGACATTGCTCCATGGTGGGCTGAATGGCAAACCCTCCCCACCCCTCTCCAGATTGTAATATGGAGGAAGATATCTGTTTTGAGGCGGATTCAGACGCCGCTGACCACTCCTTTTTACCCCCAAGGTGTTTGCTCTCCCTTGGCATGATGATGTTAGTCATATCATGCATATGTTGCCTTGTAGTGCCTACTTTTGACATCATATATGTCATCTGCTTAGTTTAGACATGTTCTGTTGTCAGGACCCCAACTCAATGCCACATCGATCTAGCATGTAACACCTCATATCACTTTGCGGCCTCACGCACGGTATCCCCACGGGTGTCGCCTTACCTTTGCCCGGCACCGTTTGCGCCTTTTGGCACACGTATATGATGGTGTCGCTAGCATCCATATGATAAAGAGCCCGGGCTGACATGGCTAGTCGTAAACCCAAAGTGGCACTATCTTACCGGGACAGGCATCCATGACCCAGCATCGAACGTGTCGGTCATCAGTGAGTGAATCCAGGCTGTAGCACTGGGCTAACAGGACTCCGGTGAACCGGGCTGTAGCGGGCTAACAGGACTCCGGTATTCATCGCGTGACATTTCCCCGAAGGGACAAACACAGGATCGAAGAAGGACACATGCCGGCCAGCCTAAGTGTTCCGGAGCAGTAGCAAGCTACCAGGGCTCAGTGGAAGCACTAGGAGACATTTCCCGGTAAGAGAGACTACTAAGGATAAACAACTAGATAGTCAGATCCCACACATAGCAATACACATTACACGTACGCATAACATGCAAGTATGTGTTATACAACATGGCATCACAGCATAACTCAACAACTCATATAGATAAAGGCTCAGAAGAGCCATCATAGCATTTATTACAAACAGGGGTCACATGACCCAACATTCAGAGCAATCAAGCAGCAAACGGAAGCATTACATGTCTGAGTACAGACATCTATAAATGAAAAAGGCTGAAAGCCTGACTATCTACAACGTCCGATCAAGATCGTAGCTGAGGTACAAGCTACTTGTCGAAGTCCAAGAGAACACTAGTAAGACCGAAGTCTCCGCTGCAAAAACATAAATAAAGCAACATGAGTACAAAGGTACTCAGCAAGACTTACATCAGATCCTATCATACATGCAATTATATCAAGAGGGTAATGTGGGGTTTAGTTGCAGCAAGCCAGCTTTGACTCTGTGGCTATCCTGTTCTACGACTACCAGAACTTCTTGAGGTGATATGGCGCACACGAGTCCACTAATCACCACACAATACACTACTATGGATTCATCCCCGTCTCCCAACGAGAAGGCCATCCATAGCACTCACACTTGTCTTGAGCATTTTATGGTATCCACTTCAAGTTGTCTATGTACCATGTAGGCATCCAAGAAGTCCATAACCGCGGACCCGGCTATTCGAATAGATCATGTTAACCCTGCAGGGGTGTACCTCTTCACACACGCTCTCACCACTTACCGCCATGTACACGTCATGTATCTCGGCAACCTTCAAGCGGAAGCCTGGCGAGGGTGTCGGCCACGACCTGACTAACCACACAAGATTCTAATCCAGGTTTATCGCCTATTCGGGTTCCATCCGCAAGGAGATCCGGCCGGGGTTTCACTCACGGCCCCAAACGATGTGTGCAGGGTTCCCAAGCCCACCTCGCCGGATGGATCTATGCTTGGTACACCGTGCCACTTGTGCCTAGTCTGTCCCAAGCCCACCTGGCCGGGTGCCACTTGGTAGACTACTAACACTACCTACAAACACCAAAAACTAGTTGCGACTCCTGGACAAAGATCAAGTTGGTTAATAAGTCGAGAGGGGTCGAGTTACCGGAACCCAATGTGTGGTAGTATCGAGTCATTGGACAACATACATAGAACTCAGTGCTTAAGGACGGTTCCAGTGAGACAACCCACCATGTACTCCAACATGGCCTCTCACCGCTACCTTTACCAAATCGTGTTCACACACTTAACTCTCAGCACCAGAACATATCGTAACACTCCAACTCATTCCCAATGAATCAGACCT
Organism: Triticum dicoccoides; assembly: GCF_002162155.2. NCBI lineage: Eukaryota > Viridiplantae > Streptophyta > Magnoliopsida > Poales > Poaceae > Triticum > Triticum dicoccoides. Next base: position 311,321,978 of record NC_041383.1, on the reverse strand, counting down.
GACACAACTCTAAGCAATAGCAGGCATAGCATGGTAAGAAAACAACAATGGCTTCAATCAACTCCTACACATGCTAGTGGGTTTCAACTATTTACTGTGGCAATGACAGGTCATGCAGAGGAATAGGTTCAACTACCGCAGCACAAAGTAGCAGATGAATCGTTGTTGTCCTAATGCAATAACTGAGAGCAGGAGCGAGAGAGTAGGATTTTATCGGAATGAACAAGGGGGTTTGCTTGCCTGGTAGATCAACAGAGGAGGCACTGCTTCACAGACAGGTACTCTGGAACAGCTCCGGAGCAAGACCTATCGAGAAGGAACGGTCCCAACAATCAATACACAACATATGCGACAATATGATGCATGAACATGGCATGAAGATGTGATGTTGTTTGAGCTAATGCAACTAGTAATCATTTGGTTTGAAGTCCATTTGAACCATAAGCTCAATTGCATCTCGAAAGTAAGCTCTTATATATGCCATAATGTGTTTTCTTATATTCAGCATGTATAAGTTGGTTTGTCATGCATGAAACTAGTACAGATGGATAGATTGCATTTTTCTGATAATTTTTCATATATAAATCATTTCAATCTGAGCTACGGTTGAATTTCTATGAATTTTTGAAGTTTAAAACAATTTATGGAATTCCCTGATTTAATTTAAATCCAGAAATCATATAATTGCGCCAGCATGACGTCAGCATGACGTCAGCAGTCAACTGCGGCTGACTGGGGTCAAACCTGACGTGTGGGGTCCACACGTCAGTGACACTGGGGTTAACCCCGAGTCAAACCTGGGCTGATTAGCTTTGACTAAGCCCTGGGGCCCACTGGTCAGCGTCAGTAGGTGGGGATTAGTGCCTAATTAACAAAGCCACGTCAGCCCGCCGGAGTTCTGGCCGGCGGCGACCAATAGCGCGGCGGCGACTCGCCGGACTTGCGCTACAAGCGGCGTTTGGTCGCGCAAAGACCACCGGGGCGTAGCCCGTCGTCGTCCGCAACCAGGGGAGATGGTGGGGGCTGCGGGGGCGCCGGAGCTCGCCGGAGCAAAGCTCGGGGCGGCGGCCGGAGTTCGGTGAAGAGGGACGGAGCGCTATGGTGCACGGGAGGAAGAGTGGGTAGGTGCTCTGTGTTCCTGGGAACGCGCCGAGGACGACAGCGTGCTCGGACGCGACGTGTGGGGGCTCTAGCCGCGGCGACCTCGTGGCCGGCGGCGATGAGCTCTCGGGCTCGACGGAGCCCGCGGTTGGAGGAAGAAATCGGCATCGGGGAGGGGGAGGTTTGGTGCGGGGGCTCACAGCGAGACCAGCGAGCGCGAGGGCGAGGTCGGGGATGCCCGGTAGCTCCCGAATCGACGGCGAGGATCCACGGCGGCCGGAGGCGAAGATGGCGACAGCGACGGCTCCACGGGGTGCTCCGTCTTGCGT
>NC_041383.1:311313689-311320069 GCF_002162155.2 Triticum dicoccoides | reverse complement strand
TGGCGTCTCCCGGGGCATCCAGACGAGGAGGGGAGAGGGCAGGCAGGCAGGGAGGCTGGTGGCGTGGCGTGGCGGCGTGCGCACGCGTCGGGCACGCGCCTGGCCGACTGGCGCCAGGAGGACGACGGCGGTGGTGGGCTGGGCTGGCCTGCTGGGCCAGAGGCGCCAGGAAAGAAGCCCAGGTAAGGTTTTTTTCCTGTTTTGTTTCTTTTTTTTTCTGACATTTGTTCTGATTTAGTAATAATACTAAATCAATTTATTTACTTATGCCATTTTTTATGGAAGCTAGTTATATTATTCCAGAGCTCCTTTATAAATGGCATAATTTTTGGACAATATTTTATATATATAACAATATATATCCAAAGCAAATATTTATGCCTTAATTCCAAATGCCCAAAATTAATACCTATGAGCTCTTAAAAATATTGGTTTGATTTTTATCTCTGTCCAATATTTTCAGAGAGCAACATGAGCATTTTCTTGGACCCTTTTGGAGAAATTTTTATTTGGGTCATTTTCAAAAATGATTCTGAGGGTTCCACCAATCCTCATTTCAAATTTAAATGGAATATAAACATGATGCACAAATGACAAGCTAGTCTAGGTCATACCAGAACTAGGGATGTGACAACTCGCCCCCACTTGAAAGAATCTCGTCCCGAGATTCAGGGGTCGACGGAAAGAAAGCGGGATACTCCAGTCGAAGATGATCTTCTCGCTCCCAAGTAGCTTCTCTCTCGGAATGATGAGACCACTGAACCTTGAGAAACTTGATGTTCTGACGTCGAGTGACACGCTCTGCTTGATCAAGAATGCGAACCGGGTACTCTCGGTATGTGAGGTTATCTTGGAGATCAAGTGTTCCGTGGTCCACTCCGCGGATGGGATCCGAGAAGCAACTCCTGAGTTGAGAGACGTGGAAGACATCATGAACTCGAGAAAGATGTGGGGGTAGTTCCAATTGGTAGGCAGCCTCTCCTCGTTTAGCGAGAATGCGAAAGGGATCGATGTAACGAGGAGCCAACTTGCCCTTGATACCGAAACGATGGGTACCCTTCAAAGGAGTAACCCGGAGGTAAGCTTTTTCGCCAACTTCATAAGTCATATCCTTATGATGACGATCATACTGACTTTTCTGACGAGACTAGGCTGTTTTCAAATTCTCACGAATGATGCGAACTTGCTCTTCTGCCTCCTGGATCATGTCCGGTCCAAAGAATTGTCTTTCACCGGTTTCTGACCAGTTCAAAGGTGTTCGACATCTTCGTCCATAGAGAACCTCAAAAGGAGCTTTCTTGAGGCTGGATTGATAGCTATTGTTGTAAGCAAACTCGGCAAAAGGAAGACATTTCTCCCAATCCATACCGAATGAAATAATGCAAGCTCTAAGCATGTCTTCGAGAATTTGATTGACCCGTTCCACCTGACCACTCGACTGAGGGTGGAAAGCGGTACTGAAGGAAAGATGGGATCCCATGGCAGTTTGGAAACTCTCCCAGAAATGAGAGGTGAAAAGACTGCCGCGGTCTGAATTGATCTCTAGTGGAACACCATGGAGTGATACCATTCGAGAAATGTATAAGTCAGCAAGCTGACTAGCAGTGATACTCTCTCGAACAGGAAGGAAGTGAGCCACTTTGGAAAGACGATCAACGACTACGAAGATAGCGTTATTCCCTTTCTTGGTCCTGGGAAATCCGGTGATGAAGTCCATACTAACTTTATCCCATTTCCACTCAGGAATAGCTAAAGGCTGAAGAGTGCCAGCAGGCCTTTGATGCTCTGCCTTAACGCGACGACAAACGTCACAGTTAGCAATAAACTAAGCGATTTCTCTCTTCATCCTAGTCCACCAGAACCTCTGGCGTAGGTCCTGATACATCTTAGTGCTACCGGGATGAATCGTGGGAGGAGATTCATGCGCCTCCTTGAGAATCAATTGTCGAAGATGTTGCTTCTTGGGGATCACCAGGCGGTTCCCAAAGAAAACAACACCTCGATCATCTATAGAGAAACTACCAGCAATACCCTTGGCAATGTTTCCTTGATCCGGGTAATCCCCATATCATGCTTCTGGGATTCTATGATAAGATCCACAAGGGTAGGTTTCGCCACCAAGGTAGAAAGAAATCCGCGAGGAGCTATGTGAAGATTAAGCTTACAGAATTCCTCATGGAGAAGTGGTTGGCCTTGCTGCAACATGAGATTGTTGCAATAGGATTTACGGCTTAGAGCATCAGCCATGACATTGGCTTTGCCTGGGGTGTAGGTAATCCCTAGATCATAATCTGTGATCAACTCCAACCAACGTCTTTGCCTAAGGCTCAGATCCGGTTGGGTGAAGATATACTTGAGACTATGGTGATCGGTGTAGATCTCGCAACGTTTACCAAGAAGGTAATGTCGCCAGGTCTTGAGTGCATAGACTACGGCTGCAAGCTCTAGATCATGTGTAGGATAATTCTCCTCATGTGGATGCAACTGTCGAGATGCATAGGCAATCACATGACGATCCTGCATAAGAATGCAACCTAGTCCCTGTCGTGAGGCGTCGCAGTAGATAATAAAGTCTTTAGTGAAATCCGGTGGCACAAGTATGGGAGCAGAAGTCAGGCGTCCTTTCAGTTCCTGAAAACTGTGTTCACACTGTGGGGACCACTCAAACTTTTTATCTTTCTTGAGAAGTTCCGTGAGGGGTTTGGCTACTTTGGAGAAATTTTCAACAAAGCGGCGACAATAGCTGGCTAGACCAAGGAAACTCCTAACTTGTTTGACTGTTTCAGGTGGAGTCCAATCAAGAACGGCTTTAACTCTCTCGGGGTTGACAGCAATGCCCTTGCCAGAGATTACGTGGCCTAGGTAGGTCACTTCTGGCAACCAAAATTCACACTTGGAGAACTTGGCATAAAGGCGGTGCTCTCTGAGTTTTTCTAACACAAGTCTAAGATGTTCGTCATGCTCTTCCTCGTTCTTCGAGTAAATAAGAATATCATCGAGGTAAACCACGACGAACTTATCCAAGTACTCCATGAAGATCGAGTTCATCAAGCAGGAGAATGTGGCTGGGGCGTTGGTTAGGCCAAAGGACATGACGGTGTACTCGTACTGGCCATAACGAGTGACAAAAGCTGTCTTGGGAATGTCCCCATTTCTGATCTTAATTTGGTGGTATCCTAACCTCAAATCCATCTTGGAGAAGACTGAGGATCCAGCGAGCTGATCATACAGATCGTTGATCCTGGGGAGCGGATATTTGTTCTTTATCGTGACCAAATTAACGGGACGATAATCTACAACCATCCGATCCGTACCATCCTTCTTCTTGACGAAGAGGACGGGGCAAGCCCACGGAGAAGAACTGGGACGGATGAAACCCTTTTGCAAGGACTCATCAAGTTGTTTCTTAAGCTCGGCTAGTTCTAAGGGTGCCATCTTGTAGGGTCTCCTAGAGATTGGAGCAGTTCCTGGGATAAGATCTATGACGAACTCTACATCTCTGTCAGGCGGAACACCTGGCAGTTCCTCTGGAAAGACATCCGGAAAGTCACGGACTACCGGGATATCTTCAAGGTCTGGAAGAGGGCTGGCATTAAGGGAATAGAGCTGACGCTTTGCAACTCTAGTGGAGACAGTGACTATCTTGCCAGATGGGTGTGTGAGCTAAACAGACCTGGTGAAACAATCAATCTTGGCATGATGAGCTGTCATCCAGTCCATACCCAAGATGATGCTAATATCCAAAGACTTGAGAGATATCAAGGAAGCAAGGAATACAAGTCTGTCAACAAGGATTTCATTGCCATAACTTATCCTAGAAGTTTGCCATTTGGATCCAGGAGTTTGAATAAGTAGTGGGGAGGGCATATCACAAAATGACATGTCGCGCAAGCGGGCATAGCTTTCAGAAATGAAGGAATGAGACGCTCCAGTATCGAACAAAACCGATGCCGGATGACAGTTGACAAGGAGTGTACCAAGAACGACATCTGGATCATCATGAGCGGCTTTAGCTGAGACGTGATGCACATGTCCATGTTCAGTGGGAGCTGACTTGGCACTGATCATCTTGCGTGATGGCTTACCATGGCCAATAGACTTCTCGGGCTGGGGTGGAGCAACTCTGGTCTGAGTGCAAATACGGGCAATGTGGCCTGGCTCTCCGCACTTGTAACAAATCTTGGAGGTAGGATGTGGACCTGCATTGGAAGGCGGTCCACCAATAGACCTGGGTGGAGCATACTGTTGAACTTGATGAGGTGCCACATAAGATGGCCTCGGTACATATTCGGAAGGAAGAGCGGAGTTCGGAACCCAAATCCGGCGCTTCTGAGAGCTAGAACCGGAGGAAGATCCCAAATCACGAGTGTGCTTACGAGACTCCTCGTAAGTGAGTTGAGCTGTCTCTGCATTAATGGCCTTGTTCACAAGGGCTTGGAATGTATCACAATGATGCAGGTGGAGATCACGACGCAACTTGGGGTTGAGACCCTTCCGGAACTTAGCCTGCCTCTTGGCGTCCGTGGACACCTCTTCTGTGGCATAACGGGCGAGGTTCTCAAACTCTCTACTATAGGCATCAACAGCCATCTTACCCTGGGTGAAACTACAGAACTCTTCTCTCTTGCGATCGATGAGGGCTTCAGGAATGTGATGCTCACGAAAAGCCTCAACGAAATCCCTCCAGGTGGGAGCCTGGTTAGCTGGAAGCATAGCCTCATAGTTCTGCCACCAAAGACTGGCAGGACCTTCCAGGTGGTATGTGGCATAGGTGACCTTGTCATGTTCAGCTACGTTCGCGGAACGCAGCTTATGAGTGATGCTACGGAGCCAGTCAGCTGCATCAGGTGGCTCGATGGAATGATGAAAGGTGGGTGGGTGCAAGCGAATGAAGTCATGAATGGTCGCAGACTTATTGGACTGATGTGCGGTGTTCTCCTTGATACGTGCCAACAAGCGGTTAGACTCACGCTTGCTCCTCTCCATCTCTAGCATGAACTCTGTCAACGAAGGCTGGTCGGGAGGATCCTCATCCCTACCATCTCCGTGGTTCTGGCTACGAGCAACGGAACTTGATGACATCCTGGTAAAACGAAACCAGAGACGGAATCAGCATCAACTATGGACTGTAGAATGTAGGACAAGGAATTAGTATCTCTCGAACTCCTAGGGAAATTCCGGCAGCATAACGGCAGTAAAATGCTCAGAATGAGACATCCTACTAAAAATGGGGTGGTAACATACTCATCGGCATTACTCAAGGTTCTGAGATCATAATAAACAGACTACACCGGAAATACTCAAAACTGAGATATGACTCTGATCAACCAACCTTATGGGACTACGGAGTAGTAACACGTGATCCTGATAGACGGAAAGAGAGAGCCTAGTTCCCTAACCCCGTAGGAAAGATAGGATGACTCAGATCAGAAGGCCATGAGGTATAAGGAGTAAAAAGAGCCTTACGTTCCAACCCACAATCAATTCCCTTACATAACTAAAGATTTTCTAGACTCAACTTCGACCAGTTTGGCTTGGTAATCCTACAGGCAGTCAGGCTCTGATACCAGCGCTGTCAGGACCCCGACTCAATGCCACATCGATCTAGCATGTAACACCTCATATGACTTTGCGGCCTCACGCACGGTATCCCCACGGGTGTTGCCTTACCTTTGCCCGGGACCGTTTGCGCCTTTTGGTATACGTATATGATGGTGTCGCTAGCATCCATATGATAAAGAGCCCGGGCTGACATGGCTAGTCGTAAACCCAAAGTGGCACTATCTTACAGGGACAGGCATCCATGACCCAGCATCGAACGTGTCGGTCATCAGTGAGTGAATCCAGGCTGTAGCACTGGGCTAACAGGACTCCGGTGAACCGGCCTGTAGCTGTAACGCCCCGAGACCGATGTGCCAGGTGTCGTTCAGTTATTCGCCGTTGTTTCCTTGTCATTGCTTGCGTGTCATGCTTTGCATATCATGTCATCATGTGCATTGCATTTGCATACGTGTTCATCTCATGCATCCGAGCATTTTCCCCGTTGTCCGTTTTGCAATCCGGCGCTTCGTTCTCCTCCGGTGGTCATTTCTACCTTTCTTTCTTGTGTGGGGATTAAACATTTCCGGATTGGACCGAGACTTGTCATGCGGCCTTGGTTTACTACCGGTAGACCGCCTGTCAAGTTTCGGGTCATCTGGACTTCGTTTGATACTCCAACGGTTAACCGAGGGACCGGAAAGGCCTCGTGTGTGTTGCAGCCCAACACCCCCTAAATTTGGCCCAAAACCCACCAAACCCTGCTCCATGTCCTAGATCGTTCGATCACGATCGCGTGGGCGAAAACCACACCTCATTTGGACTCTCCTAGCTCCACTTAT
>NC_041383.1:311305555-311313189 GCF_002162155.2 Triticum dicoccoides | reverse complement strand
CCGCCGCCGCAAGCCGGCCGCCGCCGCCCGCTACCGTCCGGCGCCGCCCCGGACGCCGCCGCCCGCAGTTGCCGCCTCCTCCTCCGGCGCCGCCCGACCTCCTCTCCCTCACCCCGGCCTCCTCTTCCCCCACTCCGGCCGGCACCGACGAGCTCCGGCGCTGGTTATCCTCGGGAAACGCGCAGGTGAACAGTACCCGGATCCAGATCTGGATCTCGGGTTGACTTTTTACCTCTAACCCTAATTTTTCGTGCTACCTTTGCCTGTTTGCATCTCCGGAATCGTAGCTCCGTTTTGGGCATATGATATATCAAAATCTTCGTATCGACATGTACATCATTTCGTTCCATTGCATCATTTGCATTTGAGTTCATATTGATGCCCAAAATGCTGTTAGAAGGAGGCTTCGTGAGTTAAATTGCAGATCCGTTAGTTCATCATGCACTTTTGTCATTTTTGCCATGTTTAATTCGTGCATGATATGCCTGTGCCCCTTTGGGATGAATTGTTAAGCATTTTGTCTTCTTTCTAGAGGTGCCACCCATGCATTTTTAGGATGTGTGTGTTGTCTTGTGCAAGCTTGCGAAGAGAGGTACCTGAGATTGCTGATTTCAGAGACTTGGTGATTTTCACTAAGTCTGGGATATTTTAGTTCGTGATGCTATATGTCCAGCTTGTTTCCTAGTGATCCGTGCCTCTTTTGAGGATGATCAGTAAGGGAGTTTTGATATTTATGTTATGCTCTATCCATCCATGTCTTTTTTTGCATATGTGGTGTGCTCTGGGTTGACTCAATCGAGCTCAACTTTTGCTTCGTTGTTAATCTGGGCAGATCGTCAACTTCTTTGCGATTTTGCCGATGCTACCGTTAGTGTTCCATGCATGCTATGCCTTCGTTCTTGCCATGTGTAGCTAGCACTTTGTGCCTTCTTGCTGGTTATATGATTTCCTTGCCATGACTTGCAACGTAGTGAGTGCATCGAGCTTGTTTACATGCCTTCGTGAGTTATATTTCAGCGTGTCTCAGTTTTCACTAAGTCTGAAAACTGATTGTGTTCGAGCTATGTTCGTGAGCTCGGTAGAGTATTTTGTGAACCCTTTTGGCCCCAGGTCACTTTGGGTGTTTTGTTAAGCTTGTTGAGTAGCTCCATGCCATGTTCTTACTTGTCATGTTCACGTTTTCTATCATGTTGTTTTGCTGCTCCGAAGAGAGCATCGTGATCTGAAATTTCAGACTAGTGTTAATTTCACTAAGTCTGAAATCTGTTTTGCATTTGCGTTTTAGCCATGCTTGTTTGAACCTCTTAATGGATGATTTTGCCTATGGCTCAGTGCTAGTGTTTTGTCAACCATCTTGTGTACATCACTGCCATGTATTTTGTTTTCATGTTTGGTGGCTGTAGCATGTTCATTTCGTTGCTTTTAGATGCCTACTTGCTGTAAATCGCATACCGGTGTCATATCTTAAAACGCTCGCCATTTCCAAACCGTAGCTCCGATTCCAATGATCTTTATATCGTTTTCAAACGATTTCATCCCCTCTATCCAGTGGAACACTTGGTTTTGCAAGTTGATGCCAGGTTCATGCATTTCCTGTCATATCTTGCATTTTGCATCCCGCATCGCATCCCGCATAGTATATCGTCATTTCATCATATCGCTTGGTCTTGCCCGTGGTTGATTGTACCCTTGTTGCTTGTTTTTCTTGTTGGGTAGAGCCGGGAGACGAGTTTGCTACCGAGGAGCCCGTTGAGTTTGCTTGCGAGGATCCAGTCAACTCTGACAACTGTGCAGGCAAGATGATCATACCCTCGAAATCACTACTATCTTTGCTATGCTAGTTTGCTCGCTCTTTTGCTTTGCCACTGCTACAATGCCTACCTTTTGCTTGTCAGCCTCCCAATTTCCATGTTGATCCCCTAACCCACCATTGTCCTAGCAAACCGTTGATTGGCTATGTTACCGCTTTGCTCAACCCTTCTTATAGCGTTGTTAGTTGCAGGTGGAAGATTGGAGCCGTTCCTTGTTGGAACTTTTATTTACTTGTTGGGATATCACAATATATCTTACTTAATTAATGCATCTATATACTTGGTAAAGGGTGGAAGGCTCGGCCTTATGCCTGGTGTTTTGTTCCACTCTTGCCGCCCTAGTTTCCGTCATATCGGTGTTATGTTCCCGGATTTTGCGTTCCTTACACAGTTGGGCTATTATGGGAACCCCTTGACAGTTCGTCTTAAGTAAAGCTCTTCCAGCAATGCCCAACATTGGTTTTACCATTTGCCACCTAGCCTTTTCTTTCCCTTGGGTTCTGCAGACTCAAGGGTCATCATTATTTTACCCCCCCGGGCCAGTGCTCCTCTGAGTGTTGGTCCACCTGTCAGCTACCGGTGGCTACCAGGGGCAACTCTGGGCTGGCCTACCCGTACCTAGGACAATCTGAGTGTGCCCTGAGAAAGAGATATGTGCAGCTCCTATCGGGATTTGTCGGCACATTCGGGCGGTGTTGCTGGTTTAGTTTTACCCTGTCGAAATGTCTTGTTGTACCGGGATACCGAGTCTGATCGGAATGTCTCGGGTGGAGGTCTATTCCTTCGTTGACCGTGAGAGCTTGTCATGGGCTAAGTTGGGACTCCCCTGCAGGGATTGAACTTTCGAAAGCCGTGCCCGCGGTTATGGGCAGATGGGAATTTGTTAACGTCCGGTTGTAGAAAACCCGAAGTTGACCTTATTTAAAATACATCAACCGCGTGTGTAACCGTGATGGTCTCTTCTCGGCGGAGTCCGGGAAGTGAACACGGTGTTGGAGTTATGCTTGACATAGGTTGCTATAGGATCACTTCTTGATCATATTTGTATCGACCGTGCTTTGCCCTCTCTTCTCTCTCTCTTTTGCGATTGTAGCCATCACATATGCTAGTCGCTTGCTACAGCTCCACATATATTTTCCTTATCCATTCCTATGAGCTTAAATAGTTTTGATCGCGAGGGTGCGGGATTGCTGAGTCCCTGTGGCTCACAGATACTATAACTCCAGATGCAGGTCCAGGTGTTTCCGCTCCAGTTGACGATTACGAGCTCAAGTGGGAGTTCGACGAGGACTCTCAGCGATACTATGTGTCTTTTCCGGATGATCAGTAGTGGTGCCTAGTTAGGGTTATCGATTCAGGACCTTGTCGCATGTTGGGTGCTTTTCTAATTTTGGCGCCGTAGTCGGGCCATGAGTGTTCGTTTGATGGATGTTATTTATGCACTCTGATGTGACGTGGCGAGTGTAAGCCAGCTATGTTATCTCCCCCTTTTATTATATATTACATGGGATGTTGTAATGATTGCCTGACTTGCGACATTGCTTTCAATGCGGTTATGCCTCTAAGTCGTGCCTCGACACGTGGGAGCTATAGCCGCATCGAGGGCGTTTCAAGTTGGTAATCAGAGCCTTCCCCGACCTTAGGAGCCCCATTGCTTGATCGTTTTTAGCAGCCGAGTTGTGTCTAGGAAAATGTTTTGAGTCCTTAGGAATTATATATCGGAGAGCTTAGGAATTCTTTTACTTCCCAGTCTCCTCATCGCTCTGGTAAGGCATCCTGACGTAGAGTTTTGACTCTTCTCTTCTCAAATCTCACTAAAACAATTTTAGGATCACGCGGGTATCTTGGAATCGTTCCGATGGTTTTATGATGAGAACATTGTCTTGGTGCCTCCTGTCAGGGGTTTAGTGGAAGTGTCCCGGGGAGTTGAGCTCTGAGGTGTTGTCGTCATAATTTTATCGGTGCAGTTCTGGAATACCTGAGTTTAGTACGCCGACATCGAAAATCTCTTTTATGCAGTTGTTGGTGAGATAACCCCGATAACCCAGTACTGAGGTGAGTACGGGAGTATTGCCATGACTTGTATAACGGATGCTTTTCGAAGGTTGAGGTAGACGATTTCCGAAGGTTTCTTGGTTATGTGTTGAAGGATGGATACAGCTGGATGTAGGATTTGTTAGTTTTGGGTGAGATATTATGCTTCCCCTGTATCCCCAACACCTGATTGCATAACCGGAAAATTTCGGGAGTTTCATAGGTGGGAATTCAAGTAGCTCTTAGGATATCTTTTCGACAGATGTATGATATGAAATTGGGGTTCGACGTCTAGTGGTCCGCCTATTCACGGTCGATTTTACAGTGGTCTCGTTGTGTCTTAAAGAGTCCTTGGCTATGCCGACTCGGGGACACTTCGTATGTCATGTGCACTGCCTTGTACATGATGGTGCTGTACACTCGAGCCCGTGTAGGCCCCACCACGAAAACTTCGGACGAAATCTCTATCATATGTTTGTTCCGGCTTATTTTGCAAGCCAATCCTTTGTTTTGTTTTATTTGTGGTATTCGAGTTGCTTCGAAGTCAAATGTTGATTCCATACCTTTTCCAAATGGTGTTCTCATATTCCTATGTGAATACTAATCCTTCTTGATCATCGAGTTTGTCTTGTCAACCCTTTTTTTAACCGGTGTGTCTCTCCTCAAGTGGATCCGTTCACGTCAACATTTGCCAGATCATTTATCACTTCTTCTCAACGCTGTTTGTTTCATTCGTCTCCAAGTTGCCTTTGTTTTTCCCACCGTCCCTCCCTTTTGTTTTTCTTCAAGGACTAAGATTTCTTCTTCAAGTATCCATTTTATTGATGGGAAGTTTCTCCATTCTTTTCCGTCAATGTTCTTATCCGGTGATTCTCATGAAGATTCTAATGGAGCTTCAAGTTCGTCATTCCTCGTTCTTTTCTTCTCCGGTGGATTTAATTCAAGCTTTGGTATTACGCATACTCCTTTTCTTTTTTTCCAATGTTTTTCTTATGCCGGTGCACCTCTTAATCATCCATCTCTCGCTATTAAATTGTTCCGGAGTGCTCAAGATATCTCGAAGATTCGTGTTTCCACTCTGCATTCGTTCAAGCTCTTTCGAGATTGGTATCTCATTCAAGTCATTTAATTCAACCGGTGCAACATCTCTTTTAAATCTTTTCAACGGTGTTCTTTTGAGTGGGCCCTAACCCACAGGTCTTTTCCCAGGATCTTACCTGACTCTTCTATATTCCCAGAGCTATCCTAAATTCTTCTCCAAGTTTGACGTAAAAATGAGTTATCATTAGTCAAATGCTTCTCTCCAAGATCTTTCAAATTCTTTTCATAGTTGGCTCAACCTCTTCGCTTTTGATTCTTCCGGTGTGCCTCAATAATTCTTGGTGGTGTTTCTCGTTGTCATTCTCATCATTTAAAGACCGAAGAAGAGTTTCTCTTTAATCTTGCTCTATTCTCTTCAAGATTCGTGGTGCTAGCTTGTTGCCATCCTCTCATAATTGTTTTCGATTGTGAGAATCTTTTTCACCCATCAGGAGATATTCAAGAGTCTTCTCAGTTTGTCATCTGGAGTCCATCAATTCAGGTTTATTCATTCTCAGCCGTCAGTTATCATTCTCCTATCTTGCCGGTGCATCTATCGAATATCCTCTAATCAGTTCTTGATCTCTTTGTTCTCATGTATCTAGTTTGTCTCAAGCACCTTCATTCATTTGCTAATTCTTACCGGTGATGCACCCCTACTTCGATCTTTTTCAATTCTTACGGTGGGTTTTTTTCAAGATCTCTCTTCCTTGTTCATCATATCAATTCATTTGTTGTTCCAATCCTACCGGTGGTTCGTTGAAGACCTTCTCAAGTTTTGATATATCTCTTTTAATCCTTTCTACGAGAATAAGTAGTATGCCAAATCCGTTGATTGTCATCAATTTAATTGGTGAAGGATAAGCATAATATAATTCTTATTCTTGTTCATCCAAGTGATTAATTCTTTATTCCGGAGGCCCTTAAAATTCTCGGTTTCATTTGTTTCATCTTCTCTTTTTCCCAGAGTTCCAAGCTCTAATTATCACGGAGGTCCATCTAAATCATCGCAAGGCTTCACCTTGTGTTTCAACTTCTCTTTCTTTTTATCATCCTTTTTTTTACCGGAGTTCTTCATGGAGGCTCTACATGGTGGTTCATCAAGGATTCCTTTCATTCTTCAATTGTTCTTCAGGTTTTCTCTCGAAGTTATGACCCGCCAAGCTATACTCTAAAATAAACATGGTGCTCAACACATGTTTTGTTTTGAGGAGCTCAAGCATTCTTAATCTTGCTATCCGGAGTGCAATTCTTTCTACCATATTTTGGAGGTGGTATTATGCCACTCTTGATAATTTGAGTTCATGTTTCATGATTCACTTGTTGTAAGGATGAGATATTTTAAATCCATCATTTTCTTCATTGGAATTATCTTGGGTTATATTTCACCTAAAGCTTTCCTTTAAGAATTGTCGCTCTCATGGTGTTTATCAATGATCCAATTTCTTCATTTACCCTTTCCGGTGCGATATAAGTTTCTCGTCTTCTTGTTCATATCAATCCAATCTTGTTTTTCGTAAGTGGGAGGTTGTCACCTCATTATTTGAGATGTACTCCACAAGACCATAGCAAGCTTATCTTTTCGTTGTTGGTTTTCCAACAACTCCGTTCTAGCATTTGTTATTATCGTGCTCTCTCAAGATCTTGTTTCACTTCGTTCATTCCATTCCTATTCCGGAGGCATTGTGATGCTCCTCTCTGCAACCCATCTTCTTGTTTTGTCAGGATCATGTTCTTTTCTTGACTTATCCATTTAACCGGAGTGTTGTGTCCCTTTTGCTCAAGTTCTCTCATTTTATCAAGTCTTGCATCCCTTCTCAACCGGAGTGCTACCCGGATCGGTTCCTTCTTTTCCTCTTTCTTAACGGAGTGTTGTGAACTTTGTTCTCCTCCGTTGTTTCATTTCTTCCAATTTGTTCAACCTCGCAAGGTTCTTTGGTTTCACTCGTTCGTCAAAGGAGCAACGTAGTTTTACCTCTCTTCTCTTTCTCCTCCGTTTTCCCTCCGGTGCCATTCTAGATCTCGGGACGAGATCCTCTCGTAGTGGTGGAGTGTTGTAACGCCCCGAGACCGATGTGCCAGGTGTCGTTCAGTTATTCGCCGTTGTTGCCTTGTCATTGCTTGCGTGTCATGCTTTGCATATCATGTCATCATGTGCATTGCATTTGCATACGTGTTCATCTCATGCATCCGAGCATTTTCCCCGTTGTCCGTTTTGCAATCCGGCGCTTCGTTCTCCTCCGGTGGTCATTTCTACCTTTCTTTCTTGTGTGGGGATTAAAAATTTCCGGATTGGACCGAGACTTGTCATGCGGCCTTGGTTTACTACCGGTAGACTGCCTGTCAAGTTTCGGGTCATCTGGACTTCGTTTGATACTCCAACGGTTAACCGAGGGACCGGAAAGGCCTCGTGTGTGTTGCAGCCCAACACCCCCCAAATTTGGCCCAAAACCCACCAAACCCTGCTCCATGTCCTAGATCGTTCGATCACAATCGCGTGGGCGAAAACCACACCTCATTTGGACTCTCCTAGCTCCACTTATGCCTATATATACACCCCCCATTCCACATCTCAGATTTCTCCCCGTCCTCCTCCAAAAAAAAACATCTCCTCGCCAGATCCGCCGCCGACGGACGTGTCCGGGCGAGCCGGACAACGTCCGCCGCCGCGCCCAGCCAGCCGCCAACCGCCACGTGGCCCTCCTGCCA
>NC_041383.1:311292304-311305353 GCF_002162155.2 Triticum dicoccoides | reverse complement strand
ACCGGCCGGCGCCGCCCCGGACGCCGCCGCCCGCGGTTGCCGCCTCCTCCTCCGGCGCCACCCGACCTCCTCTCCCTCACCCCGGCCTCCTCTTCCCCCACTCCGGCCGGCACCGACGAGCTCCGGCGCTGGTTATCCTCGGGAAACGCGCAGGTGAACAGTACCCGGATCCAGATCTGGATCTCGGGTTGACTTTTTACCTCTAACCCTAATTTTTCGTGCTACATTTGCCTGTTTGCATCTCCGCAATCGTAGCTCCGTTTTGGGCATATGATATATCAAAATCTTAGTCTCGACATGTACATCATTTCATTCCATTGCATCATTTGCATTTGAGTTCATATTGATGCCCAAAATGCTGTTAGAAGGAGGCTTCGTGAGTTAAATTGCAGATCCGTTAGTTCATCATGCACTTTTGTCATTTTTGCCATGTTTAATTCGTGCATGATATGCCTGTGCCCCTTTGGGATGAATTGTTAAGCATTTTGTCTTCTTTCTAGAGGTGCCACCCATGCATTTTTAGGATGTGTGTGTTGTCTTGTGCAAGCTTGCGAAGAGAGGTACCTGAGATTGCTGATTTCAGAGACTTAGTGATTTTCACTAAGTCTGGGATATTTTAGTTCGTGATGCTATATGTCCAGCTTGTTTCCTAGTGATCCGTGCCTCTTTTGAGG
The DNA here is from genome assembly GCF_002162155.2 of Triticum dicoccoides. Classification (NCBI taxonomy): domain Eukaryota; kingdom Viridiplantae; phylum Streptophyta; class Magnoliopsida; order Poales; family Poaceae; genus Triticum; species Triticum dicoccoides. The sequence continues at coordinate 311,304,679 of NC_041383.1, read as the reverse complement.
ATGATCAGTAAGGGAGTTTTGATATTTATGTTATGCTCTATCCATCCATGTCTTTGTTTGCATATGTGGAGTGCTCTAGGTTGACTCAATCGAGCTCAACTTTTGCTTCGTTGTTAATCTGGGCAGATCGTCAACTTGTTTGCGATTTTGCCGATGCTACCGTTAGTGTTCTATGCATGCTATGCCTTCGTTCTTGCCATGTGTAGCTAGCACTTTGTGCCTTCTTGCTGGTTATATGCTTTCCTTGCCATGACTTGCAACGTAGTGAGTGCATCGAGCTTGTTTACATGCCTTCGTGAGTTATATTTCAGCGTGTCTCAGTTTTCACTAAGTCTGAAAACTGATTGTGTTCGAGCTATGTTCGTGAGCTCGGTAGAGTATTTTGTGAACCCTTTTGGCCCCAGGTCACTTTGGGTGTTTTGTTAAGCTTGTTGAGTAGCTCCATGCCATGTTCTTACTTGTCATGTTCAGGTTTTCTATCATGTTGTTTTGCTGCTCCGAAGAGAGCATCGTGATCTGAAATTTCAGACTAGTGTTAATTTCACTAAGTCTGAAATCTGTTTTGCATTTGCGGTTTAGCCATGCTTGTTTGAACCTCTTAATGGATGATTTTACCTATGGCTCAGTGCTAGTGTTTTGTCAACCATCTTGTGTACATCACTTACATGTATTTTGTTTTCATGTTTGGTGGCTGTAGCATGTTCATTTCGTTGCTTTTAGATGCCTACTTGCTGTAAATCGCATACCGGTGTCATATCTTAAAATGATCGCCATTTCCAAACCGTAGCTCCGATTCCAATGATCTTTATATCATTTTCAAACGATTTCATCCCCTCTATCCAGTGGCACACTTGGGTTTCCAAGTTGATGCCAGGTTCATGCATTTCCTGTCATATCTTGCATTTTGCATCCCGCATCGCATCCCGCATAGTATATCGTCGTTTCATCATATCGCTTGGTCTTGCCCGTGGTTGATTGTACCCTTGTTGCTTGTTTTTCTTGTTGGGTAGAGCCGGGAGACGAGTTTGCTACCGAGGAGCCCGTTGAGTTTGCTTGCGAGGATCCAGTCAACTCTGACAACTGTGCAGGCAAGATGATCATACCCTCGAAATCACTACTATCTTTGCTATGCTAGTTTGCTCGCTCTTTTGCTTTGCCACTGCTACGATGCCTACCTTTTGCTTGTCAGCCTCCCAATTGCCATGTTGATCCCCTAACCCACCATTGTCCTAGCAAACCGTTGATTGGCTATGTTACCGTTTGCTCAGCCCTTCTTATAGCGTTGTTAGTTGCAGGTGGAAGATTGGAGTCGTTCCTTGTTGGAACTTTTATTTACTTGTTGGGATATCACAATATATCTTACTTAATTAATGCATCTATATACTTGGTAAAGGGTGGAAGGCTCGGCCTTATGCCTGGTGTTTTGTTCCACTCTTGCCGCCCTAGTTTCCGTCATATCGGTGTTATGTTCCCGGATTTTGCGTTCCTTACACGGTTGGGCTATTATGGGAACCCCTTGACAGTTCGTCTTAAGTAAAGCTCTTCCAGCAATGCCCAACATTGGTTTTACCATTTTCCACCTAGCCTTTTCTTTCCCTTGGGTTCTGCAGACTCAAGGGTCATCATTATTTTACCCCCCCGGGCCAATGCTCCTCTGAGTGTTGGTCCACCTGTCAGCTACCGGTGGCTACCAGGGGCAACTCTGGGCTGGCCTACCCGTACCTAGGACAATCTGAGTGTGCCCTGAGAAAGAGATATGTGCAGCTCCTATCGGGATTTGTCGGCACATTCGGGCGGTGTTGCTGGTTTAGTTTTACCCTGTCGAAATGTCTTGTTGTACCGGGATACCGAGTCTGATCGGAATGTCTCGGGTGGAGGTCTATTCCTTCGTTGACCGTGAGAGCTTGTCATGGGCTAAGTTGGGACTCCCCTGCAGGGATTGAACTTTCGAAAGTCGTGCCCGCGGTTATGGGCAGACGGGAATTTGTTAACGTCCGGTTGTAGAAAACCCGAAGTTGACCTTATTTAAAATACATCAACCGCGTGTGTAACCGTGATGGTCTCTTCTCGGCGGAATCCGGGAAGTGAACACGGTGTTGGAGTTATGCTTGACGTAGGTTGCTATAGGATCACTTCTTGATCATATTTGTATCGACCGTGCTTTGCCCTCTCTTCTCGCTCTCTTTTGCGATTGTAGCCATCACATATGCTAGTCGCTTGCTACAGCTCCACATATATTTGCCTTATCCATTCCTATGAGCTTAAATAGTTTTGATCGCGAGGGTGCGGGATTGCTGAGTCCCTGTGGCTCACAGATACTATAACTCCAGATGCAGGTCCAGGTGTTTCCGCTCCAGTTGACGATTACGAGCTCAAGTGGGAGTTCGACGAGGACTCTCAGCGATACTATGTGTCTTTTTCGGATGATCAGTAGTGGTGCCTAGTTGGGGTTATCGATTCAGGACCTTGTCGCATGTTGGGTGCTTTTCTAATTTTGGCGCCGTAGTCGGGCCATGAGTGTTCGTTTGATGGATGTTATTTATGCACTCTGATGTGACGTGGCGAGTGTAAGCCAACTATGTTATCTCCCCCTTTTATTATATATTACATGGGATGTTGTAATGATTGCCTGACTTGCGACATTGCTTTCAATGCGGTTATGCCTCTAAGTCGTGCCTCGACACGTGGGAGCTATAGCCGCATCGAGGGCGTTTCAGTAGCGGGCTAACTGGACTCCGGTATTCATCGCGTGACATGTCCCCGAAGGGACAGACACAGGATCGAAGAAGGACACATGCCGGCCAGCCTAAGTGTTCCGGAGCAGTAGCAAGCTACCAGGCTTCAGTGGAAGCACTAGGAGACATTTCCCGGTAAGAGAGACTACTAAGGATAAACAACTAGATAGTCAGATCCCACACATAGCAATACACATTACACGTACGCATAACATGCAAGTATGTGCTGTACAACATGGCATCACAGCATAACTCAACAACTCATATAGATAAAGGCTCAGAAGAGCCATCATAGCATTTATTACAAACAGGGGTCACATGACCCAACATTCAGAGCAATCAAGCAGCAAATGGAAGCATTACATGTCTGAGTACAGACATCTATAAATGAAAAAGGCTGAAAGCCTGACTATCTACAACGTCCGATCAAGATCGTAGCTGAGGTACAAGCTACTTGTCGAAGTCCAAGAGAACACTAGTAAGACGGAAGTCTCCGCTGCAAAAACATAAATAAAGCAACATGAGTACAAAGGTACTTAGCAAGACTTACATCAGATCCTATCATACATGAATTTGTATCAAGAGGGTAATGTGGGGTTTAGTTGCAGCAAGCCAGCTTTGACTCTGTGGCTATCCTGTTCTACGACTACCAGAACTTCTTGAGGTGATATGGCGCACACGAGTCCACTAATCACCACACAATACACTACTATGGATTCATCCCCGTCTCCCTACGAGAAGGCCATCCATAGCACTCACACTTGTCTTGAGCATTTTATGGTATCCACTTCAAGTTGTCTATGTACCATGTAAGCATCCAAGAAGTCCATAACCGTGGACCCGGCTATTCGAATAGATCATGTTAACCCTGCAGGGGTGTACCTCTTCACACATGCTCTCGCCACTTACCGCCATGTACACGTCATGTATCTCGGCAACCTTCAAGCGGAAGCCTGGCGAGGGTGTCGGCCACGACCTGACTAACCACACAAGATTGTAATCCAGGTTTATCGCCTATTCGGGTTCCATCCGCAAGGAGATCCGGCCGGGGTTTCACTCACGGCCCCAAACGATGTGTGCAGGGTTCCCAAGCCCACCTCGCCGGATGGATCTACGCTTGGTACACCGTGCCACTTGTGCCTAGTCTGTCCCAAGCCCACCTGGCCGGGTGCCACTTGGTAGACAACTAACACTACCTACAAACACCAGAAACTAGTTGCGACTCCTGGACAGAGATCAAGTTGGTTAATAAGTCGAGAGGGGTCGAGTTACCGGAACCCAATGTGTGGTAGTATCGAGTCATTGGACAACATACAAAGAACTCAGTGCTTAAGGACGGTTCCAGTGAGACAACCCACCATGTACTCCTACATGGCCTCTCACCGCTACCTTTACCAAATCGTGTTCACACACTTAACTCTCAGCACCAGAACATATCGTAACACTCCAATTCATTCCCAATGAATCAGACCTGACACAACTCTAAGCAATAGCAGGCATAGCATGGTAGGAACACAACAATGGCTTCAATCAACTCCTACACATGCTAGTGGGTTTCAACTATTTACTGTGGCAATGACAGCTCATGCAGAGGAATGGGTTCAACTACCGCAGCACAAAGTAGCAGATGAATCGTTGTTGTCCTAATGCAATAACTGAGAGCAGGAGCGAGAGAGTAGGATTTTATCGGAATGAACAAGGGGGTTTGCTTGCCTGGTAGATCAACAGAGGAGGCACTGCTTCACAGATAGGTACTCTGGAACAGCTTCAGAGCAAGACCTATCGAGAAGGAACGGTGCCAACAATCAATACACAACATATGCGACAATATGATGCATGAACATGGCATGAAGATGTGATGTTGTTTGAGCTAATGCAACTAGTAATCATTTGGTTTGAAGTCCATTTGAACCATAAGCTCAATTGCATCTCGAAAGTAAGCTCTTATATATGCCATAATGTGTTTTCTCATATTCAGCATGTATAAGTTGGTTTGTCATGCATGAAACTAGTACAGATGGATAGATTGCATTTTTCTGATAATTTTTCATATATAAATCATTTCAATCTGAGCTACGGTTGAATTTCTATGAATTTTTGAAGTTTAAAACAATTTCTGGAATTCCCTGATTTAATTTAAATCCAGAAATCATATAATTGCGCCAGCATGACGTCAGCATGACGTCAGCAGTCAACTGCGGCTGACTGGGGTCAAACCTGACGTGTGGGGTCCACACGTCAGTGACACTGGGGTTAACCCCGAGTCAAACCTGGGCTGATTAGCTTTGACTAAGGCCTGGGGCCCACTGGTCAGCGTCAGTAGGTGGGGATTAGTGCCTAATTAACAAAGCCACGTCAGCCCGCCGGAGTTCTGGCTGGCGGTGACCAATAGCGCGGCGGCGACTCGCCGGACTTGCGCTACAAGCGGCGTTTGGTCGCGCGAAGACCACCGGGGTGTAGCCCGTCGTCGTCCGCAACCAGGGGAGCTGGTGGGGGCTGCGGGGGCGCCGGAGCTCGCCGGAGCAAAGGTCGGGGCGGCGGCCGGAGTTCGGTGAAGAGGGACGGAGCGCTATGGTGCACGGGAGGAAGAGTGGGTAGGTGCTCTATGTTCCTGGGAACGCACCGAGGACGACAACGTGCTCGGACGCGACGTGTGGGGGCTCTAGCCGCGGCGACCTCGTGGCTGGCGGCGATGAGCTCTCGGGCTCGACGGAGCCCGCGGTTGGAGGAAGAAATCGGCATCGGGGAGGGGGAGGTTCGGTGCGGGGGCTCACAGCGAGACCAGCGAGCGCGAGGGCGAGGTCGGGGATGCCCAGTAGCTCCCGAATCGACGGCGAGGATCCACAGCGGCCGGAGGCGAAGATGGCGACGGTGACGGCTCCACGGGGTGCTCCGTCTTGCGTGGCTCGACGAGGAGGTAGAGGGGGTCGCGGCGGAGCTGGGGAGCGTGTCGGGGAGGCGAGGGGGAGGCGGTGGCTACGGCTACGGTGGACGGCGGCGATGAGCTCCGCTCGGCTGCGCGCGAGAGAGAGAGCCGAGGAGGGGGGGGAAGGAACGAGAGAGAGTGAGAGGGTACGGGGGGGGCGTGGCGTCTCCCGGGGCATCCAGACGAGGAGGGGAGAGGGCAGGCAGGCAGGGAAGCTGGTGGCGTGGCGCGGCGGTGTGCGCACGTGTCGGGCACGCGCCTGGCCGACTGGCGCCAGGAGGACGACGGCGGTGGTGGGCTGGGCTGGCCTGCTGGGCCAGAGGCGCCAGGAAAGAAGCCCAGGTAAGGTTTTTTTCCTGTTTTGTTTCTTTTTTTTCTGACATTTGTTCTGATTTAGTAATAATACTAAATAAATTTATTTACTTGTGCCATTTTTTATGGAAGCTAGTTATATTATTCCAGAGCTCCTTTATAAATGGCACAATTTTTGGACAATATTATATATATATAACAATATATATCCAAAGCAAATATTTATGCCTTATTTCCAAATGCCCAAAATTAATACCTATGAGCTCTTAAAAATATTGGTTTGATTTTTATCTCTGTCCAATATTTTCAGAGAGCAACATGAGCATTTTCTTGGACCCTTTTGGAGAAATTTTTATTTGGGTCATTTTCAAAAATGATTCTGAGGGTTCCACCAATCCTCATTTCAAATTTAAATGGAATATAAACATGATGCACAAATGACTAGCTAGTCTAGGTCATACCAGAACTAGGGATGTGACATCTGTAATGCCACCTGTTTAGTTTCTATATCATATATGGGAATTATGCAGTCTCATGTCTTTTAGCCAGTCATAATATATGTGAAATGTGCAATGCCATCCTGTTTAACCAGGCATCATATATTGGAATGATATCTTGCCTATCCTTTTCTTCATTACATTTCCATTTTTCGATAATGTTTGTACACTAAACTACTCTTCCTGTGAATCAGCCATTTGGGTGGGAGATGGAAAAATCTGGAGTGAAAACAAGGCCTTCAGAGCAGACAGTGCTACCTGTTGTCGTGGTTCTAAGTCTGACAGTAGAAAGGGGGGGTTAGGTATGGAGAGGCAAGATCTTAGCTATGGCGAAGATGTACACATGAGGTTTTACGAGTTCAGGCCCTTCTCGGAGGAAGTAACAACCCTACATCTTGGTGCCCAGAGGCGGTCGATTGGATTATGTGTGTTGTGTTATAGGTGGTCCGAACCCTTGTCCCAGAAGAGGGGGGCGGCTTATATAGAGTGCGCTGGGACCCCAGCCCACCTCCATTACAAGGAGCTTAATGTACATAAAGTAAGGGCGTTACTGGTAACGGCAGTCTTAAATATTCTTAATGCTCATGAAGACTAAGGAGTGAATGCCCAGCCGTTGTGCATTCTTCCGACTCCTGGTCTTTGATATAGTCGAGTCATTCCCCATACGATCGAGTGAAAGTGGGGAATGACGGTCGAGTGATTATACCGGCGAGTGGATTCTTGGTCTTCTTATCTTCTGGGGTAGTGACCTTGGGTAGGACGTATAGGTTAGGCCTATGACCCTAGCCCAGGTCTGTATCCTCATCAGTTGCCCCCGAATGATTAAGGTGCGAGTGGAAAATGACGTGACGATCTCGCGAGTGCTTTCTCCAAGTCTGAGCGCCCGTGCCGATGTTTGGTGTCGACTCAGTCGCCTTGATCCATTCAGTGGACAGTCGAGTGAACTGTTGATCTTATGTGTCGAGTGTCGTGTTGGAGCGCGGGATCCTGGGCGCGATTGCCTGCAGTGTATCCCGGATTCCACGGGATGTGAAATTTCGGGGAAGGGAGCCAGACAGGGAGTGCCGAAGCGGGCGGAGCGGATAAACAGTGATTCCTCGATTCCCGTGCCGCCTTTTTCGCCACATACACTGCGCGTGACTATTGCAGGATTTGACGAGATCGCCTGGTCCCACGCGTCAGTCACTCGGAAACAATCTTATATGGTGGCCGGACCGAGGCGTCTGTACTGTGCACATCTTCTCTTCCTTCTTCTTTCTCCACTTCTCCGCCGCACCGTACTGTTCCACTCCGACGCCGCTGCCCCGTCGCCATGGTGAAGGACAAGACGGCGGCGCTAGAGCGCGCAAAGAAGACGAAGGAGGTGGCAAAGGGCAGGAAGCAGCAGCGCGGGTCGTCGTCACGTGCGAGGCTACTGCCGGGCTGGATCCAGGGCGATTGGATCCGGTCTTCGATTCGGTAGGCGAACCTGGACGAGCTGGCGGAGTCGGGGTTAATCCCCAAGTGAGCGGCAAGGCTGCCGGAGGGGGAAATGAGCCCTCAGCCCCAACCGGGTGAGTGCGTTCTGCTCGCCACACACGTCGACTGCGGCTTTTCGCTTCCCCCGCACCCTTTCTTCTGGGGGTTTCTGAATTTTTTTGGTGCTCAACTCCACCATTTCTCCCCCAACACCATCACGTATTTAGTTGCTTTCGTGTCGATGTGCGAGAACTTCTTGGGGTGTCGACCGCACTGGGGTCTTTTCAAGCACATCTTCACCATTCGTTCCCAATCGGTAAAAAAGGCGAAGTCGAGTGACTCGAAAACCCATGTCATCCAGATGTGCGGGTGTTTAGGTATTGAAAAGTGGAAAGGGAGTGCTTTTCCTGCTATGACTCTTCCTGATTCCGTTAGAGGCTGGCAATCGACTTGGTTCTATTGCCAGGATATCACGGCTCCAGGTCAGTCGACTGGCCTCTCCCACTTCTCGTTTGACCGAGTCTAGACTCCTGTTCCGCTGAAAGTGACGACTGGCGAGACCATGGAGACGAGGATGTTGGTGGATAGGGTGGTTCAGCTTATCAATGATGGTGTTACGGGTCTGGATCTGTTGGAGCTGTTCCTCAGTCGACGCATCCAGCCTCTTTAGGCCCGCGATCACCCGATGTGGCTGTATTCCGGACCGGACGACACCGCTCGGGTCCATCCAGAAGAAGTACCGTCTACAACAGTAGCTTTGTGGCTGAGGAGCATCACAGGCAATCAGGACAATCCTAGAGGATCTAGGCAAGTCGTTCCCTTTAGCAACGACAACCCACCCGACAAGGTATGCTTTTCGCTCTGACTACTTCTCATTCATGCTCCGACTGCACTTGAGATTGACCGACTCTCGTTCGTCCAATTTGTTTCGCAGGTGTTCACTGAGATGCATTCGATGCCCAATGGCGAGCAGGTTTTGGAGTAGGCCCAGGAGGGGGAGGACAGCGCGGAAGATAGTGATGAGTGGGATTCTCAGGAAGACGATGAGGAGGAGGAGGAGAGTGAGGAGTCGGGCGAGGAGGAGGAAGTCGCCTCGCCGCCACACTCCGAATGTCGATCCAAACAACAGCATGACCGAGTCAGCGGGCGCGGGAAAGGTGTTGGTCTGAGTGCCAATACTCACAAGCGCACTCGGACGTCGACTCTGGAGCCGACGGAGAAGGTGGCCAAGCAGCCTAAAGTTGCACCCTCCAAGGCCCGGAATACACTGCCACGCATCAAGATGGATGTCCCTCTTGCTTCAAGGTGGGTATCTTGTTTGTGTTTCCGTAAGTCGACTGAACATTTTCTTGATCGGACCGACCGATCCTTGTGTATTTCCAGCCCCACCTTTGCTGCCATGACATGGACGTCGACAAGGCACCAGGAGACGAAGAGGCCACCTCACGAGCTGGTAAGTTCGTTCGACCAAGTTCTGTTTTGTCGAGTGAATGGCGAATCGACTGAAAACTTGACATTTCTCTTCTTATGTAGCTCCACAAGATATCGTTGTACTTCCTAATGACGACGAAGAAGAAGTGCCTTTACAGGAGAGGAGGAAGAAGAGTGGAAGCTCAAGCAGGAAGAAGCTTGAAGTCCATGTCCCTTAGTCGACACTGGCGCCTGAAGCGATAGTCCGGAGGACCAACGTCACATTCACTAACCCGTTGACGACTGATCGTCCGTCGGGGTCGACTGCAGAGACACCTGCTGCACCGGTGCAACTCCACTCATCTGACCCGGCAGCTACTTCGACCCCTCTGGAGCAATCCCTCTTCGCTACATATCAAACTCCAGACGACTCGTCAGGTGCTGCTAGGGAAGCTCTTCGCTAGGCAAACCTTGTCATGGAGCAGGTGAAAGTGAAGCATGAAGCCAGTCAGATAGCTTACAACGCCAGCACTGCTCTTCAGACCAATGTTCAGGTTAGCAAAATTCCGACTGAAATTTTTGAATGTCGCTTTATATCTCATCACCCACTGGGTGTTCCTTCGTTTAGAACTCAGGAAATCTTCAATTCTGCACTTTTCGAATCAGTGGACGCACGTCGAGTGCACCCACTAGGTGTAGTCCCCGAGACCATGGTCGACTGCTGGCAGTCGACCGAGGTCTAATGATGTGTCTCTCTTTCTTTCGTTTTTTTGAACTCATGCTGAGTATTGATCTGATCCAGTGGGGGCACGCTAAGTGCACCCACTGGGTGTAGTCCCCGAGACTACTGTTGAATATTTGATTCGGCAGTAGTCTTAGAGTAATTCTTTTCTTTCACTCGGTGCTTCAAACTGTCGACTGGCATGTCTCTCTTTCTGGCTGCAGAGGTCTTGTGATCTTGGAGCTCGGCTCACTGAGTTAAAAAAGAAGCATATCAGCGTTGAACTTGACCTCGAACTTGCGAAGAAGAATCTGAAGACTACCCAACAAGAAACAACCATCATGGGAGGTAACCACTCGACCATCCTATCTGTTTTGTAGCTTCATACTTCATGCTAGTTTTTCCTTCAGTCTCTTTGAACCGTGTGATTTCACACGAGCAGATGTGCATAGTGAAAATCGTCAACTTCAGTCTCATCTGAAGAGTCTTGTTTCTTCAGAGAGGACGAAGGAGGCTTTGGAGCAGAAGGATCTGGATCTGGCAACCGCTCAGAAGGAAGCACGCGAGAAGATGAAGCTTGCGGACCAGAAGCTGGCTTTGGTCAGCAAACTGGAGAGGAGAAAGCGAAGCTGAAGGCTGCCATCTCAGATGCCAATCGGGAAGTCGAGCAACTGAAGAAGGACATGGAAAATCTGACCACTGAAGTTGGCGGCCTTAAGACCAAGGCCGACAAGCTAGAGTCCCATCTGGAGCAACTCGCCGCCAAACTTGTTCTGAAGCTTGAAGGTATGATAGTCGACTCATCACTTTGTTGCCGATTGAACTTTTTTATCTCATCGTCGATTCATCACTTTTTGCAATGGGACGGAACTGTGTCAGGACTTTGAGGCTGAAACTGAGCAGATCGAGATAGGTATCGACCCCATCAACTGTCCCATGAAAGATGAAGTTGCGATGAACTTGCTTCGACTGGAATCACGCTTGGACGGTGCAGTCGACTATCTGGCTCGGCTGAAGGCGGCGATGGCCCGAGTGGACGCCGAGCTCTGGCCTTGGGAGGAAATGTCTCAAGACCTCGGCTCCTTGATGACTCGGCTAAACCAGATTCCAGGTCGAGTGCAAGAGTGGAAGAAATCTTCTGCCCACTGTGGTGCTGATGTCGCTTTGTCTCTCGTCCGAGTGCACTGCAAGGAGGCTTAGGAAGACAAGCTGGCATATCTCAAAGTGGCAAACATTAAGAAGCACTCCTTCCAGGACTCTATGGACACTTTCCTCGAGGCAGCCACTTGCATCACCGACAGCATCGACCTCGACAGCTTCTGCGACCCGGCCAGTCCTTCTCCCGTCGAGTGATAAAAAACATTATGCTATCACTTTTATTTTCCTAGCAATGCCGAGTGAATTTGTAATCGTTAAAACTCCTTTGGGCCTGATGCCCAATCACTTTATTCTGCGGTTAAGAAACTTTGGGTTTGTCATCTCATAAATTGCATTTGTCTTCGAATGAAAATCGTTTTTCCCTCGAATTGTTGTCTGTTTGCTTGATGCAGCTTCTGGAGAAGGATGGCCAGTCGACTGATCGGGTGGCCCTTGAGCAACTTTGATCAGCTCATCAGGGAGGCGTTCAGCTATGGTCTTGGTGTTCCACTCGACTGATCGGGTGATCTTCGAGTAGCATTGATTAGCTCATCAGCGAGGCACTCAGCAATGGTCTTGACGTTCCAGTCGGTCGATCGGATGATCCTTGAGTAGCATTGATCAGCTCATCAGCAAGGCACTCCACAATGGTGTTGATGTTCCAGTTGGCCGATCAGGTGATCCTTGAGTAGCATTGATCAGCTCATCAGCAAGGCATTCAACAATGGTGTTGACGTTCCTGTCAACCGATTGGGTGATCCTTGAGAAGCATTGATCAGCTCATCATCAAGGCACTCAGCAATGGTCTTGACGCTCCTGTCAACCACCCGGTATGGTTTTTCAAACTTAGACGAGAACTGGGCTGCAATTAAGCCTCCGAGTGGGAGGATTTCTCACCACCCGGTAGGATTTTTATCACTTAGGCGAGCACTGGGCTGCAGCTAAGCCCTCGAGAGAGAGGCAGACTCATCACTCGGTAGGATTTTTATCACTTAGGCCAGCACTGGGCTGCAGCTAAGCCCCCAAGTGAGAGGCAGACTCATCACTCGGTAGGATTTTTATCACTTAGGCGAGCACTGGGCTTCAGCTAAGCCCCCGAGTGAGAGGCAGACTCATCACTCGGTAGGATTTTTATCACTTAGGCGAGCACAGGGCTTCAGCTAAGCCCCCGAGTGAGAG
>NC_041383.1:311223296-311292060 GCF_002162155.2 Triticum dicoccoides | reverse complement strand
CCCCGAGTGATAGGCAGACTCATCACTCGGTAGGATTTTTATCACTTAGGCGAGCACTGGGCTGCAGCTAAGCCCCCGAGTGAGAGGCAGACACATCACTCGGTAGGATTTTTATCACTTAGGCGAGCACTGGGATGCAGCTAAGCCCCCGAGTGAGAGGCAGACTCATCACTTGGTAGGATTTTTATCACTTAGGCGAGCACTGGGCTGCAGCTAAGCCCCCGAGTGAGAGGCAGACTCATCACTCGGTCGGATTTTTATCACTTAGGCGAGCACTGGGATGCAGCTAAGGCAATTCGTACAAAAGAAATAAACAACAATCATTCGGAAGAAGTAAATTATGTCTTTTGATAGTCAAACTAAAAGGTATTTCTTATTACATCTCATCATTCTAAATATTTAAGAATAGAAAGGGCGGAGCAGATCTGCATTCCAGGTGCGTGCCTCATCTTTATTATGTTGGACGTTGAAGAGTCGGTATGCACCGTTGTGGAGCACCTTGGTGATGACAAAAGGTCCTTCCCAAGGAGCAAGCTTGCGAGGTCTTTGCTGGTCCACTCGAAGAACCAGGTCTCCTTCTTGAAATGCTCGACCCCTCACATTTCTAGCGTGAAATCTACGCAAGTCTTGCTGATAAATGGTCGACTGGATCAAGGCCATCTCTCTTTCTTCTTCCAAGAGGTCGACTGCATCTTGCCGAGCTTGTTCTGCCTCTTCCTTTGAGAACAGTTCGACTCGAGGTGCATTGTGGAGCAAATCACCGGGGAGCACGACTTCAGCTCCATAGACTAAGAAGAATGGATTCCTTCCAGTCGACCGGTTAGGGGTTGTCCTCAACCCCCACAACACAGATGGGAGCTCGTCGACCCAGGCTCCCGCTGCATGTTTCAGGTCACGCATCAACCGAGGCATCAATCCTTTGAGAATCAATCCATTCACCCACTCGGCCTGTCCATTCGACTGAGGATGAGCGACCGAAGTGTAGTCGACTCTCGTGCCTTGGGAGGCGCAAAAGGCTTTGAATTCTTCAGAATCAAAGTTCGAGCCGTTATCCGTGATGATGTTGTGCGGAACACCATATCTGAATATAAGTTCCCTGATGAAACTCACAATTGTGCTTGCTTCAAGGCTTTTGATGGGCTTGGCTTCGATCCACTTGGTGAACTTGTCGACTGCTACTAGCACATGAGTAAATCCACTCCTGCCTGTCCTCAAAGGTCCAACCATGTCTAGTCCCCAGACAATGAAAGGCCAGAGGAGCAGAATTGTTTTTAGAGCCGACGCGGGTTTATGAGACATGTTGGAGTAAAACTGGCAGCCTTCACACTTGTCCACTATTTCCTTAGCCATCCCGTTGGCCCGCGGCCAGTAAAATCCAGCTCGGTATGCTTTGGCTAGGATGGTCCGAGAGGACGCGTGGTGACCACAGGTCCCCGAGTGAATATCATTGAGGATCACTCGACCTTCCTCTAGCGTGATACACTTCTGGCAAACTCCAGTTGCACTTTCTCTGAACAACTGCCCCTTTATCACAGTAAAGGCCTTAGATCACCGGACGACCTGTCGAGCCTCTTCTTATTCCTCCGGAAGTTCTTTCCTAAGAATTTATGTGATGTACGGCACTGTCCAGTCGGGAGTGATGACCAGAACCTCCATGACTAAGTCGACCACGGCTGGGATGTCAACTTCAGTCAGATCTGTAGCACTCTTGGGCTGTGGCGACTCTTCTGTGAAGGGATCCTCCTGAATCGAAGGTGAATGAATATGTTCCAGAAACAAATTGCGGGGGATGGCCTCTCTCTTGGAACCTATCTTCGCCAACTCATCCGCAGCTTGATTTTTCAATCGGGGAACATGGTGAAGTTCCAACCCCTCAAACTTCTTTTCCAGCTTCCTGAGAGCGTTACAGTAACCAGTCATGGCTGGACTTCTGACATCCCATTCCTTAATCACCTGGTTAACCACCAAATCTGAATCGCCATACACCATGAGGCGATGGACGCCGAGTGAGATGGCCATACGCAACCCATATAGAAGTGCTTCGTATTCTGCTTCATTATCAGAGGAATCAAAGTGAATCTGGAGAACGTAATTGAGCTTGTCTCCACGGGGGGACACCAACACTACTCCAGCACCTGACCCGTTTAGCATCTTGGAACCATCGAACAACATAGTCCAATGTTCCGAGTGAACTTGAGTCGGTGCTTGCTGTTCAATCCACTCGGCAAGGAAATCTGCGATTGCTTGGGACTTGATAGCTTTCTTTGCCTCAAACTTGATGTCCAGTGGAAGGAGTTCAATCGCCCATTTTGCTACTCGACCAGTTGCATCTCTGTTATTCAGGATCTCAGACAATGGTGCATCGCTAATGACTGTAATAGAGTGATCAGAGAAGTAATGTGAAACCTTCTTCATGGTCATGTAAATTCCATAGACAAGCTTCTGATAATGAGGATAGCGCTGCTTGGACGGAGTCAAAACTTTAGAGAGATAATAAATTGGGCATTGAACCTTGTACGCTTTTCCTTCCTCTTCTCGCTCGACCGTGAGTACTGTACTGACAACTTGTCCAGTGGCTGCAATGTAAAGCAGTAAAGGCTCTTTGCTGATTGGCACAGCAAGCACCGGCTGGGTGGAAAGCAGGGCTTTGAGCTCTGCAAACGCTGCATCAGCTTCTTCGGACCACTCGAACTTATCAGATTTCTTCATCAATCGGTAAAGAGGCAAGGCCTTTTCACCGAGATGAGAGATGAATCGACTCAAGGCGGCCAAACAACCAGTCAGCTTCTGAACGTCATGCACTCGCACGGGGCGTTTCATTCGGAGGATGGTATCAACTTTTTCTGGATTGGCGTTGATCCCTCGTTCGGAAACGAGAAAACCGAGCAGCTTTCCTCCTGGAACTCCAAATGTGCACTTTGACGTGTTAAGCTTGATATCGTACCTTCTTAGGTTGGCAAAGGTTTCTGCGAGATCAGTCAATAGGTCGGAACCTTTGCGGGACTTGATCACAATGTCATCCATGTTTGACTCCACATTTCGACTGATTTTGGTGAGCATGCACTTCTGGATCATTCTCATGAACGTGGCTCCGGCGTTTTTAAGACCGAATGGCATGGTGACATAGCAAAAGCACCCGAATGGGATGATGAAGGCTGTTTTTATTTCATCGGGACCATACAGTCGGATCTGATGATACCCGAAATAGGCATCTAAAAAAGACAAGCGCTCACACCCCGCAGTCAAGTCAACAAACTGATCGATACAGGGGAGAGGGAAGTGATCTTTCGGGCAGGCCTGATTGATATGCTTAAAATCAATGCACATGCGAAGTGAATCATCCTTCTTGGGGACCATGACGACATTGGCAAGCCACTCGGAGTGGTTGATTTCACGGTGAACTCTGCTGCCAACAGTCGAGCCACTTCTTCGCCGATTGCTTTTCTCTTCTGAACGGAGGTCCGCGAAGGTGCTCTTTGACAGGTTTTACCTTGGGGTCGACACGCAAACGGTGCTCAGCCAGTCCTCTGGGTACACCTGGCATGTCAGAGGGTTTCCATGCGAAGATGTCCCAGTTCTCATGGAGGAACTGGATGAGCGCTTCTTCCTATTTGCTGTTGAGCGTCGTTGATATATGAGTCGGTGCAGCATTGGGATCAGTTAGGTGAATATGAATCGGCTTTGTTTCACGACTCGACTGAAACACAGAGTCTGTCGCAGGCTTCTATGCTCAGAGCAAATCACTCGGATCCGCACTCTTCTGATACTCTTGGAATTCAACCGCCACCATCTGTGCATCGGCGATTTTGGAACCTTTCTGGAAACATTCTTCTGCTTTCTGCCGATTGCCAGTGACCGTGATCACACCTTTGGGACCAGGCATCTTCAACTTGAGGTACACATAACACGGTCGAGCCATGAAACGCGCGTACACCGGTCTCCCCAGGATGGCGTAATAAGCACTCTGGAAATCCACGACTTCAAATGTCAACTTTTCTTTTCGGTAAAGCTTGGAGTCACCAAAAACCACGTCGAGAGTGATCTGGCCGAGTGACTCGGCCTTCTTTCCAGGAATAACACCGTGAAAGCTCATGTTGCTCTTGCTAAGCTTGGACATTAGGATGCCCATCCCCTTCAAGGTTTCAACATACAGGATATTCAGGCCGCTACCTCCATCCATCAGCACTTTAGTCAGTCGAGTGCCACCAACCACTGGGTCGACCACCAGCGCTTGCCTCTCGGGGGTGACTACGTAGCAGGATGGTCTGACTGGTTAAATGTGATGGCTGTCTGAGACCATTTCAGGTATGTGGTCGTCGTTGCCAGAGCAACCATAGTCACTTCTCTATTGATGACCTTCAACCGACTCTTTCTCTCAACATCGGAAAAAATCATGAGGGTGGAATTAACCTTGGGGTAACCGTCATCTTCCTCTTCCTCCTCATCTCTGTCTAACTCCTTGTCCTTCTCATTGGGTTGTTTCTCCTAGAACTGTTGGATCAGGAGTCGACATTGTCGAGTGGTATGCTTTGGGTAAATCAGATTACCTTCCTCATCCTTCTTCGTGTGGATGTGACACGGCAAGTCCAGCACATCATTTCTTGCTTGATCTTTCACCTTCTTACGAGGCCAGGGCCCCTTAGGTTTCCCTTAAACTTTCCTTGAGCCACTACTGCAATCTCCCCAGGTGCCGCTGGCTCGGCTTTACGCTTTTGCTTCCGACTGGAACCACCTTCACCGGCCTCTTGGTCGACTGGTTTACTCTTCCCGCTTCGGAGTCAATCCTCTTCTTCTCCGTTAGCATACCGGGTGGCTATCTCCATCCTCCGGGTCAGAGTCATATCTCCAGTCCGACCGAACTTCAGAACCAACTCTCGATACTTGACGCCTTCCTTGAAAGCGCACACCGCCTGATGCTCCGATACATTCTTCACGGTGTGATGTAAAGTTTTCCACCTCTGAATGAATTCCCTCAAAGTTTCATTCGGCTTCTGCGCACAATGTTGCAACTCGGGAAGCCCTGCTGGCCGCTTGGACGTGCCCTCAAAGGTTCGTACGAACACTCGAAATAGCTCTTCCCAGCTTTGTATACTGTCTGGGGCCAACTGAGTCAACCACGCTCGGGTGGACCCTTCCAAGATTAGAGGGAGATGCTTCATTGCTATTTCGTCATTTCCGCGTCCAATCTGCACAGCCACTCGGTAATCTTCAAGCCAAGTTTCAGGCTTGGACTCCCCGGTGAACTTACTGACTCCCATTGCCAATCTGAAGTTGCGAGGAATCACTTTTGCTCTGATGGCTCTGCCGAAACACTCTGGGCCTGAAACATGTAATCTGCTGCCACTCGAACGATCTTTGCCCAGATCTTCTCTTTGTTCTCTATTCCGGTCGACCAGGCCTTGAACGAGAATGGATCTCGCATCGAAGCCTAGCTCTCTTGGGTCGACTAGAACTCTGTGTTCATCCCTGTGATGGTGTCTGTCATTGATCTACCGAGGCACGTACGAACCACTCCTCAGAGGAGGCGTTGGCACTCGACGACGATTGTCGTAGTCGAACTGACGATCATACTGCCCATGAACTTCACACCGCGGAGGCGATCTTGGGCTATGGGCCGATTGAACTGTATCTGCCACCACGGATCTGTTGTGTATCCTATTCTGCGACCGAGACACCGCAGAATTCTGCTCTCTTGCCGCTCGGAGCAGGGCCTTGATCTGCTCCAACCCTCGGCCAGCCTCTGACTGAGAAGGTTGAATCGACTCTGCAATTTGGGCCACAGCAGTAAGGTTCTGAATCGGAGTTCGGTATACCTTAGGTGGAGGTGGGAAAAGCCGCCGTCGACTGGAATTAGGAACTCGATCACGAGCTCGCTTGTCGAGAGCGCGCTGCAGGTTCTCCAGTCGAGTGTGCTCAGCCAAGTTAGCCAAGCACGCCTCCTCCAAGGCCTGTGCCTCGGGAGTTTCCCCAACGATGGGCGTGTGAAGTGCGTCTATGTTGCGACGACGAAGATCCTCTCTCTGTTGCGAAGAGAGAGGTTCGGAACGGTACTCCTCCTGGACACGTGATGGATCGCCGCCGGCCCCTTCGCCGTCCTCACGGCGAAAGCCAGGCGGGCTACGCGGAGCATTGATCATCAGGACTTCAGCTGCAGGATCGCTGCTATCGCACTCGGACGATGTTTTCGTGGAGCCAGTCGACAGATCGAGCAGGCCGTGGAGAGTTTCGTCGGGCTCGATTGCCGCGACTTGATGAGTGGCCGAACACTAAGCCACCATGTGCTTCACCCACCGCTGAAGCCGCGACCGACCAGATCTCTTGCGGCGGCACACAGGGGGGAGCGAAGATGTTGCCGGAGTCGACTGATACTGGGTCGACAGCTGCCGAAGAAGGACGCCACGAACGCACGCACGGAAGTGCGTCGCCCCTCGCACGGGGAGCGCCTCAACATCAAGCGGAGCTTCCTGGAGCCACACTGAGTCGTCAGCGATGAAAACGACTGCACCGAGATGAATCTCGCGGCCCTCGACCATCTCGCCACCGGAAGCCATGATGATGATCGGAAAATAAACTTGCAACTTCACCAACAAGTCGCTAAGACACCTGCCCCAAGGTGGGCGCCAACTGTCGTGGTTCTAAGTCTGACAGTAGAAAGGGGGGTATGTATGGAGAGGCAAGATCTTAGCTATGGTGAAGATGTACACACGAGGTTTTACGAGTTTGGGCCCTTCTCGGAGGAAGTAACAGCCCTACGTCTCAGTGCCCGGAAGAGGTCGATTGGATTATGTGTGTTGTGTTACAGGTGGTCCGAACCCTTGTCCCAGAGGAGGGGTGGCTTATATAGAGTGCGTCGGGACCCCAGCCCACCTCCATTACAAGGAGCTTAATGTACATAAAGTAAGGGCGTTACTGGTAACGGTAGTCTTAAATACTCTTAATGCTCATGAAGACTAAGGATTGAATGCCCGGCCATTGTGCGTTCTTCCGACTCCTGGTCTTCGATATAGTCGAGTCATTCCCCATAAGGTCGAGTGAAAGTGGGGAATGACGGTTGAGTGATTATACCGTCGAGTGGATTCTTGGTCTTCTTATCTTCCGGGGTAGTGACCTTGGGTAGGATGTATAGGTCAGGCCTATGACCCTACCCCAGGTCTGTATCCTCATCACCTGTCGAAGCAGATCTCTTGTTGGTTCCTGATAGCTCCTCAGAGATGGATTCAGAGACAGATGACGAGTCCTATTCCCCCACCGAGTTGTATGCTCTAACTTGGCACGGTTATACTGCTCATATCATGAATTTGATGTCTTGCATTGCATAGTTTAGACATCATATACACAATATTCGACACCATGTTATTAGTTCAGACATCATATCGAATGCCCTCCGTTTAGCATATAAATCACATATGTGAATTAAATGATGCGATCCTGATTACTTAGATAACATGTAGGTGAATTATGTCATGCGATCCTATTTAGTTATTCATCATATCTTTGAATTATGTTATGCTATGCTATCCGGTTTAGATAAATATCATATATGTGAAATTATGTCATGCTATCCATTTTAGTTAAACAATATACATGTCAACTATTTCATGCCCTCTTTTTTCCACACTATCTATTGCATCTGTCTCTCATACAATGTCTGTACATTCAAGTATGTTTCCTATTTATCATCCATTTGAATTGGAGCGGGTGATGCCAGTATCTAGTGTACTAAAACACGGTCTTCAAATAAAAAAGTCCTACCTCTTGGTGGAGATAGCACCCCATTTGTACATGCACAAGAACCAACCCTACCACACATAACCAAAACTCTCGCAGATTGTACCCCTACTGTGATGGATAGAGAACCTGCTTCACCCAATCTAACCCCAACCCCAGCAGATAGTAACCCAGTTCCTGTTGACACAGCACCATATCCACCACAGAGCTCCCAAACAAGAGTAGTTAGTAAGGCAGCTCTAGGGCCCAAAGGGCCAGTACTACCACGGCAAACCCAAACTCCACCAGTTAGTACGCCTATTCCTATGAAGGAAGCACAACCAGCTAGTCGTAGTTTAGCATCTATCGCATTTGATGTTGTTAAATCATATGTGTGTATCTTCCCATCTTGGAAATATTATGCTGAAGATGAAGGAAAATGCCAGTTGCGGGTGTTTGTCCAGGAGTTATGTGTAAGTAATGTTATTCATGGCAATTACTTTGCTTTGTCCCATACATCCTACCTCCATGATGGTTATAATACAACAAATTTTCCCATTTTTATCAATAGAGAAGGACCGATTTGGAAACTAAGGATGAGGTAACCTGTGCTAATACCTCTTCTATCTTCAAGAATGCTTGGTGGCAGTATTGGGATTACCTGAAGAAAACGTACTTCACCGGCAAAGAAACTCATCAAATACCCTTACGTTCTCCTGAGACACATTTACTGGACGAGGACTGGGAATGCCTTGTTCTGTAATGGTCCCGAACCAAGAATGTGGTAAGGTCTATGATTTCATTTTCTATTTTTAAGTACTATATTCTTGCGTCTTACTGTACTCTGTTCATGTAGAACAAGTACCTAAACCTCAAGAACAGCTGTTCTAATTTAAGATTACATTGCTATCATAGTTCGAAAAAGCGCGAGGCATTAATTGTGCGTTTTCCCACCGCCTTGCGCTTTACTAACCAAAGCGCATGCTTATGCGCAGTTATGCACAGATTAAGCGTAGTTATGCGCAATGCATTTTGCCAATGCCTAGAGCCTAGGCGCGCCTTTTTTAACTATGATTGCTATCGTGCATACTGCTTTGCTCTTGTATCACTGTATTTACTCATACAAACTTATTTTTAAATTGAAGGATCCAATCGGAACTCCAATGGAACAGCAGGTATTTTCACGCATGTTTGTTTAACAGGTTTGCTCTTATCAATAGCTCTATTGATTTCAGTTTCAATTGTGTATACAGTTGACATCTCATATCATGCACATTACTAGCATCTTGTTGTGTCGTGTAGTTTCCCACGCTTTGTATTCTTTCACTGCTGCTTTGTCTTGAACTGATATGATTTGAACCGTGTCTCTATTTTGATTTGGCAAGACAATGCAGTTACCATAGGACATAGATATATGTTTGTTTCATGCTTTTATTATGTACTAGTACTTGGCAATAGAAGAGTTGGTGGTTTAATCATGTCCACCTTACTAATGATCTGGTTCATCGAAATGAGTTTCATATACTAGTACATGCTAAACCGGTTATGTGTCTACTTGTTTCTTCTTTTAGAATGCTGACAGAATTTTGGGGAAGAGTGCCTTATTAAGCAATGGTAATGGAAGTAATGCAGATAAGGTTCAGGATAGTGACACATACTTGTTGGTCTCCAACAAAGCTGATAAAACAGCTAAGGAAGACTATCTTGAAGATAGTGAGACAACCCCAAAGTCCTACCTTGGTTTAGTGTTCGAGTTACTGGCCACTGCCGCTTGCACAAGCTATTCAAACTCACTGTCTTAATCAGTTCGGTTTCTTGAGTCTCAACTACAAGCTGAAAGACATCGATCAGCTGTGCTGCGCAAGAAGCGAAAGGACTGTGGAAGTCCCTGGAGCATTCAGATGCATACTTTCTGGTGGAACAGCAAGCATTGGACGATTTTAGCACCAAATAGGACAAAGCTAATAAGCTTGCTAAGCTTATTGCCAGCATGGTGGATACCCAGGATAATGTTTCTTGAGCTCTTCTAAAGTTGTTTCAGTTATGCTCTTGTTTTGTGATAACCCACAAGTATAGGGGATCAATTGTGGCCTCTTTCGATAAGTAAGAGTATCGAACCCAACGGGTAGCTAAAGGTACAACAAATATTCCCTCAAGTTCTATCGACCACCGATACAACTCTACGCATGCTTAACCTTCGCTTTACCTAGAACAAGTATGAAACTAGAACTACTTTGCAGGTGTGATAGGATAGGTTTGCAATATAATAAAGAGCATGTAAATAAAAGTAGGGGCTGTTTAAATGAAGACACAACTAAGTTAGTTTTAGTACAGAGCTTTTTGTCACGAGAAAGTTATTCGTCCCTAGGCAATCGATAACTAGACCGGTAATCACTATTGAAATTTTATT
Source organism: Triticum dicoccoides (assembly GCF_002162155.2). Lineage (NCBI taxonomy): Eukaryota > Viridiplantae > Streptophyta > Magnoliopsida > Poales > Poaceae > Triticum > Triticum dicoccoides. The sequence goes on along the minus strand of NC_041383.1, from coordinate 311,281,943 downwards.
TGAGGGAGAGGAATATGCTAACATACTTTATCTTCTTGGATCATATGCACTTATGATTGTAACTCTAGCAAGCATCCGCAACTACTAAAGATCATTAAGGTAAAACCCAACCATAGCATTAAAGTATCAACTCCTCTTTATTCCCATACGCCATGACCCACTTTTCCGTGTTTGTGTTTCAGTCACTCATGCAACGCAAACAATAAGTAAACCATGAACATATTACAACACCCTACAGCGGGAATCCCTCACGCTTGCGTGACACGGAGGGAACCATAGGACAGCACCAATAATAAAACATGCAACTCAAACAAATCATGATCATCAATTAACCCATAGGACAAAACGGATCTACTCAAACATCATAGGATAGCCATACATTATTGGGAAATAATATATAGCGTTGAGCACCATGTTTAAGTAGAGATTACAGTGGGTAAAAGAGGGGTTACACTCTGCATATAGGAGGGAAGAGTTGGTGATGAAGGTGGTGAAGTTGTTGGTGTAGATTGTGGTGATGATGATGGCCCCGGTGGCACTCCGGCGCCACCGAAAGCGAGGGGGAGAGAGCCCCCCCTTCTTATCCTTCTTCCTTGCCCTTCTCCCTAGATGGGAGAAGGGTTTCCCCTTTGGTCCATGGTCTCCATGGCGTGCGAGGGGCGAGAGCCCCTTCGAGATTGGATCTGTCTCTCTGTCTTTCTTTGTTTCTGCCTTCCATGTCCTTCCCTTTCACCGTTTCTTTAATATCTATAGATCCGAAACTCCGATTGGATTGAAACCTCCAACGGATTTTTTTTACAGAAATTAGATTTCTTGCGGCAAAAGAAGAGCAGCAACCGCCTTACGGGGTGCCCATGAGGGTCAGGGGCGCGCCCCCCTGCCTCGTGGGTCCCTCGAGGATTGTCTCGCGTTGATTCTTCTTCTTGAAAATCATAAATATTCCAAAAATATTCTCCGTCCGTTTTTATCCTGTTTGGAACAATCAAAAAGTATAGATACGACGGAAATGTATCAGCATCCCCAAGCTTAATTCATGCTCGTCCTCGAGTAGGTAAATGATGAAAAGATAATTTTTGATGTGGAATGCTACCTAGCATAATATTGATCATATATGTAATCATGGCATGAATATTAAGACACGAGTGAGTCAAAGCAATAGTCTATCATTTGGCATTAAGATAATATTACTTCAAGCATGCCAACCAAGCAATTATGTCTTATCGAAATAACGTAGCCAAAGAAAGCTTATCCTTACAAAATCATATAGTTTGGCCATGCTTCATTTTCGTCACACAAAATGCTCCCATCATGCACAACCTCGATGACAAGCTGAGCAATTGATTCATACTTTTTAACGCACTTCAGCCTTTTCAACCCTCACGCAATACATGAACGTATGCCATGGATATAGCACTATAGGTGGAATATAATATGATGGTGGAGGTTTATGTCGAGAATACAAAAAGGGAGAAAGTCTCACATCGACGTGGCTAATCAATGGGCTATGGAGATGCCCATCAATTGATGTCAATGTGAGGAGTAGGGATTGCCATGCAACGGATGGACTAAGAGCTATAAGTGTATGAAAGCTCAAACTGGAAACTAAGTGGGTATGCATCCAACTTGCTTGCTGATGAAGAACTCGGGCATTTGAGGAAGCCCATCATTGGAATATACAATCCAAGTTCTATAAGGAAAATTCTCACTAGTATATGAAAGTGAAAGCATAGGAGACTCTCTCTATGAAGAACATGGTGCTACTTTGAAGCAAAAGTGTGGTAGAAGGATAGTAGCATTGCCCCTTCTCTCCTTTTCTATCATTTTTTATTTTCTCTTTTTTATTTTTTTTATTTTTTTAGTGGGCTTCCCTGGCCTCTCTTTTTTATTTTGTCTTCTTTGTCCTCTTTTATTTTTTATAAAGTCTGGAGTCTCATCCTGACTTGTGGGGGAATCATAGTCTCCATCATCCTTTCCTCGCCGGGGCAATGCTCTAATAATGATGATCATCACACTTTTATTTACTTACAACTCAATATTACAACTAGAACAAAAATATGACTCTATATGAATGCCTCCGGCAGTGTATCGGGGTGTGCAATGATCTAGCATAGCAATGGCATCAAAAAACAAACAAGCCATAAAACCATCATGCTAGCTATCTTACGATCATGCAAAGCAATATGACAATAAATGCTCAAGTCATGTATATGATGATGAGGGAAGTTGCATGGCAATATATCTCGTAATGGCTATGGATATGCCATGATAGGTAGGTATGGTGGCTGTTTTGAGGAAGATATAATGATGCTTATGTGTGACAAAGCGTGTCATATCACGGGGTTTCGATGCACCAGCGAAGTTTGCACCAACTCTCAAGGTGAGAAACGGCAATGCATTGTACAGAAGAGGCTAGCAATGATGGAAGGGTATAAGAGTGCGTATATTCCATGGACTCACATTAGTCATAAAGAACTCATATAATTATTGCAAAAGTTTATTAGCCCTCAAAGCAAAGTACTACTATGCATGCCCCTAGGGGGATAGATGTGTAGGAAAAGACCATCGCTCGTCCCCAACTGCCACTCATAAGGAAGGCAATCAAAGAAACACCCCATGCTTCAAATTTGTCACACAACGGTTACCATACATGCATGCTACGGGACTTGCAAACTTCAACACAAGTATTTTCTCAATTTCAAAATTACTCAACTAGCACGACTCTAATATCACCACCTTTATATCACAAAACTATTGCAAGGAATCAAACATATCATATTCAGTGATCTACAAGTTTTATATAGGATTTTATGACTAACCATGGATCACCGATTCCTGTCATATCTCTAAATAGATATAAGTGAAGCAAGAGAGTTTAATTCTTTCTACAAAAGATATGCCCACTCTCTAACAAATATAAGTGAGGCAAACGAGCATTCTAAAAATGGCGGTTTTCTATGTGAAGAGAAACAGGCAATCCAAACTTCAAATGATACAAGTGAAGCATATGAAGCATTCTATAAAGCCATACTCAAAAGATTTAAGTGAAGTGAAAAGAGCATTCTATAAATCAACCATGGACTATCTCATACCAGCATGGTGCATAAAAGAAAAGTAAAAACTAAATGCAAAAGACGCTCCAAGATTTGCACATATCGCATTAACGAAACGAATCCGAAAACATACCATACTTGTTGAAGAAAGAGGGGATGCCTTCCAGGGCATCCCCAAGCTTAGACGCTTGAGTCTCCTTGAATATTTACTTGGGGTGCCTTGGTCATCCCCAAGCTTGAGCCCTTGCCTCTCTTCCATTTCCTCATATCGGGACCTCCTTGATCAAACACATCATCCACACAAAACATTAACAGAAAACTCGGTATGATCCGTTAGTATAATAAAGCAAATAGCTACTCTAAGTACTGTTGCAAACCAATTCATATTTTGTTTTTTCATTGTAGCTCATGTAATATAACTTTTCCATGGCTTAATCCACTGATATAAATTGGTAGTTTCATCAAAACAAGCAAACTATGCATGAAAAACAGAATCTATCTTAAACAGGATAGTCTATAGTAATCTGAATCACAATAATTCTGTTAACCAAAAAATCACTAGGAAAAATAAAACAATTGTATAGAAAGACAATGCAAAAAGTTTCATAACCGTTTGATGTTCCAGTAAAAAATGTAAAATCGCGCACCACAGCCAAAGTTTCTGTCCTCCACCGCACAAACCAACAAGCATTGTAAACATCCTAAAGGCAAGCCTTAGCTCATTTTTTTATAATACAATGGAATTGTACAAGGGGATAATTATTTTGATGAAAAGTTTCTGTAATTAAGATTCACAAAGTTTCCGTGAGCACAAACAAAGTTGAAGGAGCTCCCCCACTTCAACAATGATTGTCTTTCTCACTTTCACTTTCCTTTTTGAAAAAGTTTTGGGTTCCCCTCTTTAATTTTTTGTTTTTAAACTATATAAAACCACTCAACAGAAATAAATGACTCTCTAAATCTTCCGGGTTGTCTCCCTGGCAGCTCTTTCTTTAAAGCCATTAAGCTAGGCATATAGTGCTCAAGCAATGGATCCACCCGGATCCCAAGGTATATCAAAGCCTATTTTAATTAACAATGATTTGTAATTTAGTAGTGAGCACAACGTAACATATATCATGCAACAAGGAAGTCTAACTCTCTTCCTATGCATCGGCATGTCATAAAAGAACAACTCATGCACACATAGTACAGGCCAGTGCATAGTATAAGCAGTTTCTTGCAATTTTATCATATTGGAAACATGGAGAGGACGAGATATAGTTCCTCTCTCATAATAATTGCAAGTAGGAGCAGAAAGCAAATGCATATTATATCTATCAAAATCATCATGCATAGTATTAAAATGCAACCCATTAATATAATCCTTAATAAGGGCAAACTTCTCCGATATAGTGTAGTCGGGAGAATTCAGAAAGATGATAGGACTATCATGCGTGGGTGCAATAGCAACAATTTCATGTTTAACATAAGGAACTATAGCAAGTTTATCTCCATAAGGATCATTCATATTGGCATCATGGCCACAAGCATAGCAAGCATCATCAAAAAGGGGTATTTCAAGAGAATCAACGGGATCATAACAATCGTCATAGCAATCATTCTTCGGTAAGCTTGAAGGGAAATTAAACAATGTATGAGTTGAAGAGTTGCTCTCATTAGAAGGTGGGCACGGGTAGCTAATCCGCTCTTCCTCCTTTTGTTCCTCGTCATATTTTTCATCCAACGAGCTCAGAGTTTCATTGATTTCTTCTTCCATAGACTCCTGCAAAACATTAATCTCTTCTTGGACAGAGGAGGAGTCCTCAATATATGGTTTAACATAGGCATTAGAAGCATAATTATCATTACAATATTTAAGTATGGACAAATTTTCATATTTGTAAAGAGTAGCGTTATACTTTTCACTCAAAGAAGGTATTTCATAAGCACACTTAAAAGGAACAAAATCTTCAATTTGTTGAACATCATAGTAATTATAAACACCCTTAGCATACGGAGATACTATTCTATTATCACTAAACTCACATTGGTAGGGAAGGTGTTTCTTCGGGTTTTCAGAAACAACAACATCATATATTTCACATAAATTCCAAGCATAACATTGCAAACGATGAATTTGATCCAGTAAAAGTTTCCCTTTTTCAGATATGCGGTGTCGCACATAAAAAGCATGCTCATCTAAAGATTTGCCCTCAACTAAGCTAGTTGGGGTTTCAGCACTAGCACAAAGGGATAAAAAATGATCCAAGTAAAAAGCTTTAGTAGTGTGATAGATTTTGAGTGGTTCTTCAACCATGGGTGTAGTAGGTACAACTAATTTTTTTGGTATTTTGCGTTTCCTACCCATAACTAAATATAGAAAACAACTAAGAACAACAAATAAAAATTACTTAGTGATAAAGCAAACAAGCACACACGAGAATATGCACCCCACGCTATGACTCCCCGGAAACGGCGCCAGAAAAAGGTCATGATAACCCACAAGTATAGGGGATAAATTGTAGCCTCTTTCGATAAGTAAGAGTGTCGAACCCAAAGAGGAGCTAAGGTAGAACAAATATCCCCTCAAGTTCTATCAACCACCGATATAACTCTATGCACGCTTAATGTTCGCTTTACCTAGAATAAGTATGAAACTAGAAGTACTTTGCAGGTGTGTAGGATAGGTTTGCCAGATAATAAAGAGCACGTAAATAAAAGTAGGGGCTATTTAAATGAAGACACAACTAAGTTAGTTTTAGTAGAGAGCTTTTTGTCACGAGAAAGTTATTTGTCCCTAGGCAATTGATAACTAGACCGGTAATCACTATTGCAATTTTATTTGAGGGAGAGGCATAAGCTAACATACTTTCTCTTCTTGGATCATATGCAGTTATGATTGTAACTCTAGCAAGCATCCGCAACTACTAAAGATCATTAAGGTAAAACCCAACCATAACATTAAAGTATCAACTCCTCTTTATTCCCATAAGCCATGACCCACTTATCTGTGTTTGTGTTTCAGTCACTCACGCAACGCAGATAATAAGTAAACCATGAACATATTGCAACAACCTACAACGGGAATCCCTCACGCTTGCACAACACGGAGAGAACCATAGGACAACACCAATAATAAAACATGCAACTCAAACCAATCATGATCATCAATTAACCCATAGGACAAAACGGATCACCTCAAACATCATAGGATAGCCATACATCATTGGGAAATGATATATAGCATTGAGCACCATGTTTAAGTAGAGATTACAGCGGGTAAAAGAGGGGTTACACCGCTGCATAGAGGACGGAAGAGTTGGTGATGAAGGCAGTGAAGTTGTTGGTGCAGATCGCGGTGATGATGATGGCCCCGGTGGCACTCCGGTGCCACCGCAAGCGAGGGGGAGAGACCCCCCTTCTTCTTCTTCTTCTTCCTTGACCTTCTCCCAAGATGGGAGAATAGTTTCCCCTCTGGTCCATGGTCTCCATGGAGTGGGAGGGGCAAGAGCCCCACCGAGATTGGATCTGTCTCTCTGTCTCTCTCTGTTTCTGCCTTCCCTGTTCTGCCCTTTCACTGTTTTTTATATATTCGGAGATCTGTAACTCTGATTGGATTGAAACCTTCAACAGGATTTTTTTCTGGAAATTAGCTTTCTTGCGGCAAAAGAAGAGTAGAAACCGCCTTACGGGGTGCCCATGAGGGTCAGTGGAACGCCCCCTGCCTCGTGGGTCCCTCGAGCATTGTCTCGCGTTGATTTTTCTTCCACAAAATCATAAATATTCCAAAAATATTCTCCATCCGTTTTTATCCCGTTTGTACTCCGTTTGATATGTGTTTTCTGCAAAACATAAAACATGCAACAAACAGGACCTGGCACTGTGCACTAGATCAATATGTTAGTCCCAAAAATAGTATAAAACGCTGCCAAAAGTACATGAAAGTTGAATAATAATGGCATGGGACAATCAAAAATTATAGATACGATGGAGACGTATCATTTTGCTACCGCATTTATTTGCATTGGTGGCCAATTTTGACGGCCAGTGTATGTAATATGATGCTTTGTTCCCTATATTTGCACTGGTGGAGAACTTTGATGCCCAGTGGATGTAATATGTGTAATAGCGGTAATAGGCTAGCGTTAATTGCTTCTTATTTATTTCCTTATTGTCTTGTTTAGTTGTTTGCTTGTAGGCACTACAGTTCTTTTTCTATGTTTTTCTAGTGGCCACAATAGCCTATTTTTGATAACTAGGCCGAAATAATCATGGCAACACACGGACTGTTGTAACCATGGGCCTCCTGCGGGCCGTATGATCCATGGGCCTTCTACAGGCCGTAGGATCCATTGGCCTTCTATACGGGCCGTAGGATCCATGGGCCTTCTACGGGCCGAAGGATCCATGGGCCTTCTTCGGGTCATACGATCCATGGGCCTTCTACCGACCGTACGATCCATGGGCCTTATACGGGCCGTAGGATCCATGGGCCTTCTATGGAGCGTATCATCATTTCGGCAATCATGGGCCATACTATTCGTGGAACATAACGGGCCGTTAATAGGCCGTATTTGGTAACTCTATGAAAACAGCCCAATGGGTGTTTTTTTACATGAAAACGGCCCAACGTATTAATGGGCCACAAACGGGCCGACTGTAACGACAGGCTGAATTTGGCCCACAAGCAAGAAATGAGAGTAATGGGCTGTAAGTAACCGAATGCTGGGAATGAGCCCAAGAATAAATGGGGCCTGAGCAGGCCGAAAGATAACTTGGGACGGAAATGGCCCAATGGAATAATGGGCTGTTAATGGGTATAAAGTGATACACTGTTCATTACGGGCCAATTTCACCATGAGCTGTTAATGGGCCAAGAGTTACAAAGGGCCTCATATGGGCCGAAAGAAGTCATGGGCCATACATGGGCCGGATGTTAAAATGGTCTGGAATCATATTGGACGGCCCAGATGACGCTACTGGGCCTAATTCAGAGAGGTCGTTGAGGGAGTCTGGGATTAAGGGGTCCTCGGAAAACCGGACTATATACTTTGGCCAGACTGTTGGACTATGAAGATACAAGATTGAAGACTTCGTCCTATGTCCGGATGGGACTCTCCTTTGCATGGAAGGCAAGGTTGGCAATTCTGATATGTAGATCTCCTTCTCTGTTATCGACTCTGTGTAACCCTAGCCCCCTCCGGTGTCTATATAAACCGGAGGGCTTAGTTCGTAGGAAAAGAACAATCATAATCATAGGCTAGCCTCTTGGGTTTAGCCTCTATGATCTTATGGTAGATCGACTCTTGTAATAATCATATCATCAAGATCAATCAAGCAGGAAGTAGGGTTTTACCTCCATCGAGAGGGCCCGAACCTGGGTAAACATCGTGTCCCCCGCCTCCTGTTACCATTAGCCTTAGATGCACAGTTCGGGACCCACTACCCGAGATCCGCCGGTTTTGACACCGACAGAGGTGCTTTCATTGAGAGTTCCACTATGTCGTCGCGATAGGGCTTGATGGCTCCTTCAATCATCTTCAACGACACGGTCCAGGTGGAGGTTTTCGTCCCCGGACAGATCTTCCTATTCGGCGGCTTCATACTGCGGGCCAACTCGCTTGGCCATCTGGAGCACATCGATAGCTACGCCCCTCACCACCAGGTCAGGTTTGGAAGCTTGAACTATACTACCGACATCCATGGAGACTTGATCTTCGACGGATTCGAGCCCATGTCAGGTCCGCTAAATAGTCACTATGAGCATGACTTAGATCTGCCATCAGACAGTGTTCGGGAGATCGCGCCTGCGGCGGCCCCGGGAATCAATCTAGAGCAGATTGTGCCTTCCGAGGACGGGTGGATGGACCCCGCCACAGAGGCCGCACACTCATCAGTGTTGGAGCCAAACACTGACCCCACCTCCTATGAGGCCGGTATCATCGGACCCTCGGACTCGTCTCCGGCTATAGGATCCGAACTGCGTACGTCCGTGCCTATCAAATCTGATCGGGCCCCGGTCATGCAGTTCACCTCCACGGATATCTTTCAGCACACGCCCTTGGGTGATGTGCTAAATTCATTGAGGTCTCTCTCCTTGTCAGGAGACTCTTGGCCGAACTATGTCCGGCTCGAGAGGGAAGCGGACAACGAAGAAATTCGTTCCCCACCCACCACCCACTTAGTAGGCACTGTCAATGAGTTAACCGACGTGCTTGACGTCAACTCCGAAGACATCGACGGTATGGATGATGATGCAGGAGAAGAATAGGAAGCACCGCCTATAGGGCGCTGGACAGCCACCTCATCATATGGTATATATATGGTGGACACCCCCAAAGAAAGCAGTGGTGATGAGGCAACGGAAGATAATCCCTTGGAGAAGCAATCTAGGCACCGGTGTCATAGGCGCCGCTCCATGCCCCGCCATAGCAAAAATAGTGATACCGGCACAAGAGATGATAACAATCTGGATGATGCCGAAAACAAAAACAATCCTGCCCAGCCAGGCTTCGAGCAGGCCGAGCAAGAAGATGGGCAAGCTAGCCCTAAGGAACAGGCAACAGATGGAGAATCAGAAGATGATAATTACATGCCTCTCTCCGAAGACGAAGTGAGCCTTGGCGACGAAGAATTCATCGTGCCTGAGGATCCCGTCAAGCAGGAGCGCTTCAAGCGCTAGCTTATAGCCACTGAAAAAAGCCTGAAGAAAAAGCAGCAACAGCTTCAAGCTGATCAAGATCTGCTAACTGGACCGAGGTCCTGGCTGCCAAGGAATATGGACTCGAGCGCCCTACCAAAAGTTACGCACAGCACAGGTTGCTACCTCAACTCGAGGAGGAGGCGTCAAAACCCACACTACTAGCGCATGATGCGGCTGACCGGCCACCCCGTGGCCGAGACAAAGTGGCGCACCAGCCCGAAGTCTAGACCGCACCCCGTCGCCAATCAAGCAAAAACACGAAGGCCCGGGTCTACAGGAAGGACGCGTGAGACGTATTAGAATACAAAGTAGGATAGTCAAGATCGATCTATGGATCACGGGGGTGCACCACAACGCATGACAATTACCATCACGCCAGATACACTAAACAAAAGTCCAGCTGGACCGAATACAATGTAGCCCGGCACAGAGGTGCCGCACACCCCCAGTGCTTCACTAATGAAGTAATGGATCATGAATTCCCAGAAGGGTTTAAACCCGTGAACATTGAATCATACGATGGTACTGCAGACCCCGCGGTATGGATAGAAGATTTCTTCCTCCATATTCACATGGCCCGCGGAGATGATCTACACGCTATCAAGTACCTCCCATTAAAACTCACGGGACCGGCTCGGCATTGGCTAAATAGCTTGCCGGCAAACTCCATCGAGAGTTGGGAGGCAGACGCATTCCTTGACAACTTCCAAGGCACTTATGTGCGACGACCGGATGCTAATGACCTAAGTGACATAACCCAATAGCCCAGAGAGTCAGCCAGGAAATTTTGGACCCGGTTCCTAACTAAAAAGAACCAAATTGTCGACTATCCGGATGCCGAAGCCCTAGCGTCCTTTAAGCATAACATCCGTGACGAGTGGCTTGCCCGACATCTCGGCCAAGAAAAGCCAAAGTCCATGGCAGACCTCACAACACTCATGACCTGCTTTTGTGCGGGCGAGGATAGCTGGTTGGCTCGTAGCAACAACACAGCAAGCAATCCTGGCACATCAAAAGCCAGGGATAGCAACGACAAATCACGGTGCAACAAACACAAGCGTCGCAAAAACGGTGATAGTGCCAAAGACACGACAGTCAATGCCGGATTCAGTGGCTCCAAGTCTGGTCAGCGGAAAAAGACATTCAACAAAAACAATTCTGGCCCGTCCAGTTTGGACCGCATACTCGACCGTCCATGCCAAATTCATGGCACCCCAGGAACACCAGCCAATCATACCAACAGAGAATGCTGGGTCTTCAGACAAGCCGGTAGGTCAGGTGCCGAAAACAAGGGGAAGGGGTCTCAAAGCGAAGATGACGACGAGGAGCCCCGATCACCGAACACAGGAGGACAGAAAAAAATTCCCTCCCCAGGTGAAAATAGTGAATATGATATACACAACCCATATTCCCAAGTGGAATTGTTAACTAAGGCACGTCTATGCAATAAGGCCAGTCGCCCCATAGTTCAAACCATGGTCCTTTTGCCCGATCACTTTCGATCACGGGGACCATCCTACCAGTATCCGTCATAGTGGTTCAGCCGCATTGGTCCTCGCCCCATCATTGATGGATTCCACCTCACATGAGTCCTTATGGACGGTGGCAGCAGCCTGAACCTGCTCTATCAGGATATAGTGCGCAAAATGGGCATCGACCCCTCAAGGATCAATCCAACAAAAACCACCTTCAAAGTTGTCATACCAGATGTAGAGGCCTATTGCACGGGCTCAATCACACTAACAGTGGTCTTTGGATCTCCGAACAGTTACCGTACTGCAGAGTTAGTCTTCGACATCGTCCCCTTTCGAAGTGACTATCAGGCATTGCTCGGACGAACCGCGTTCGCTCAGTTCAACGTGGTGCCACATTATGCCTATCGTAAACTCAAGATGCCCGGTCCGTGCGGCGTCATCACGGTTAATGGCAGGGCCGAACTCCCCCTCATTGTCGAAGAGTCCACCGCCGCTTTAACAGCAAGAGCAATGGATGACACCTTTCAACTGAACCTCGAGTCGACGGCCAATCTCCCAAACTCCGCCAAAGGAGTCCGAACTACTGCGCGACAGGATAGCCCGGCCCATCCAGAGCTTGATTAAAAACACTCCGGCAAAACTTAAGACAAGCCACATATTGCGGCTCAACCGCTCTGTAGCGAAAAACCATTTCTTGCATTTTCTTTGCAGGTTCACCTTCGCGTAGGCCAGGACGGATGGCATGGAAACAGTTCGAGCGCGTAAGGGAATCTCTAGATATCCCCCTCTATGATCATCCGACCGCACTCCTGATCCGCATACACCTTCCTCCCGCATGGTCTCAATAGGTTCTGCAGTCATATTCCTTTTTATCACATTACCTGTACTCATACGCATTGACGTATTATTCAAATACAACATGTGGGTTTATATGATGCTCTTCTGCTGCTATTTCTTATTAAAACTCTTTTGTTAAAAGGCAGCTGCATATCGCGATATGCCTTAATATGCTAGGGGCTTCATTAAACCCATACTACGGAAAAAAAGTCCGAACACCTTCACGGCAGTTCGGCACCCTGAACTTATAGCATTATATGCATCATCTCCGAATCACGTCTTGGGTCAATAGATGGGTTTGCCCGGCTCCTATGATTTGGTACATTATGTTCCGCTATATCGGCTAATTTAGCACAGGGAGAACTATTGCGATTGTGTCCCGGTTCTTCTAGACGAGCACCTCAGTAGAGAAAGCCGAAAACTGACTATCATGATGCAGCGAGAGCTGGTCAGCTGTTCGAGAGGTTGAAACACCTTTAAGGATTTCTTCCGCATAATGCCATAACCAATGCAGCGTGCAAAGGATCGGCTCTTCTTCCGATCAGGCGCTTATAGAGCCCCTCGTGCGGTCTTCCGAACACTAGGGGCTACGCCCGCCTTCCTTTTAAAACTCCTATGGCTAAGTGAGATTGATAAAGCCTTATAGTCTGATTGCCTGGTTCGCTGTGTTGAACACCTCCTTCAAGGACCCGAAACTAGGATAAAGAGTGCTCAGGTTTATCCCGAACACCCCCGTACTTACTACGTGGGGGCAGAAGACGACGACTGGCCAACTCTCAAGATTAGTATATAAAATGGCCGCACAGGAGGAAAAACTTGCAAACGACAAGCAATAAATAATAGAAATGACCTTGTTCAAACATTACAAATGACAAACATGTCCGTATTCATGGAAATATAATGTCCTTGGTGCATTGCTCCGCCGCAAGGCGGGCTCCTTTCAAGGCACCTTCATAATACAACTCTGGCATGCAGCTCCTTTCCCTCCAGTGGTCCCTCGGTCATCAGCTTTTCAGCATCCATCTTCCCCCAATGCACCTTTGCGCGGGCGAAGGCCATTCTCGCACCTTCTAGGCAAACCGACCGCTTGATGACTTCGAGTCGAGGGCTGGCACTCACAAGCCGCTTCACGAGCCCGAAGTAACTTCTCGGAATCAGCTCAGCGGGCCACATCCGAATAATTAAATCCTTCATGGCTAGCTTGGTCCCCTTATGCATTCGACCAGCTGCTTCAGTTGATCGGAGAAAGGCACCGGATAATTCGGCGCCAGATATTGCATTTAGAAGAGCTTAACCGCAGTATTCCTCTCTTCGGCTCGGTAGAATTTGGCGGCATCAGATATGCTGCACGGCAGCTCTGAAATACCCCTGGAGAAATCAGAATTTAAACTCTCAACTTGATTTTCTCCTTTCAAATACCCGCTTTGTATAGAGAAAGCCTTACCAGCCGCAATCTTCCTCGCCCCTGGATTTCCTTCAGGGCACCATGGGCTTCCCCACGGGCATCACTTGCGGCTTGGCGAGCCTGGGAGAGTTCGGATTCTTTCCCTAATAAACTCTTCTCCAAGGTCTCGCATTTCTTCACGGCCTCTTGAAGCTCTCGCTCAGCCTCAATAACTCTGGCCTCGTGCTTCTCATGGAGAGCCTGCTCTACAGTTGCCTTCTTCTCGGCTTCGGCCACAGCCTTTTTAAGAGCCTCAATTTCGGTCGTCGCCCCTAGAGCACATCATAAAAATATTTTCATCATGCACACTTATTCATTTGTGCTAAATAAACAATGTTTATGCATACCTTGGTTATCCTCCAGCTGTTTCTGCACTCGGCCAAGTTCTCCTTCGGCCCGCTCCAGACTTTGCCTCAGTCCGGATACTTCCACAGCATGAGAGGCGGCAGACGCTACAAACGCATGTTTATTAAAAAGAGATAGATGTCATCAAGTAAGTCTCCTACGAACATAAAATTGATCCTCTGTCTGGTTCTTTCTTTCACCGAACAGTGTATCAGGGGCTGCTATCTATACCTTGACACTCTTCCAAACCTCATAAAACATACCTCAAAGCCTCTCATCAGGCTAATACATGATTCATTCAGTCCACTCTCAGCAGTCTGAATCTTTTCAATCACTGCTACCATAAAGGCACGGTGTTCATCAATGATAGAGGTGCTCTTCAGCGCCGCTAATAAAGCACCCGGCACCTCTGGTTGGACAGAGGTTGCCAGTGGAACAGACACACCCCCTTCAGCCGATGGAGGCTGCCTGTCTGATTCTAGGGCCTTATTGGTCTCCAGTATCATGTTTGGCTGGTGGCCGGATTCAAGACGACCACCGCTGTTGACATCCACGGGAGCCTTCTCTCCCATGTGTCCGGACCCTGAAGTTTGGCCTCCCGGTGCCGCCTTTGCGATCTCCCCCCCCCTCCATGGCCTAGGTCCTTCTAGGATGAAACCTCGGTGTCATTCACATGTCTGGGGGAGGGGGCTTTCAGGGGTGTCCTGCTCTCCATGGCATCTGAACCCAGCAAGTCCTCCGACGAGGATTGTTCGGCGCGGGACCTCGCAGGACTATAAGAAATATGGCTCAGATTAAAGTGTTATGCCATGGCAAGTCTGGATGCATAAGCATGTTCGGATTTTATACTCACGAGTTCACCAGGGGTTGGGCCCTGGGATCCCACTCCGGGCTACTATCTGCAGCGGCAGAGGACTCCTCTAGAAGGGGAGTGTTCCCCTTTTAGGTGACTCGGCCTCCAAGGATGTGGAGGCCGTCCTTTTCATTCTTCCCCCCCGAGGGGGATTCGTCTTCCTCGTCCTCCTCCTCATCTTCTTCGGAGGAATAATGGGCATTTGTCAGGACCCCGACTCAATGCCACGTCGATCTAGCATGTAACACCTCATATCACTTTGCGGCCTCACGCACGGTATCCCCACGGGTGTCGCCTTACCTTTGCCCGGGACCGTTTGCGCATTTTGGCACACGTATATGATGGTGTCGCTAGCATCCATATGATAAAGAGCCCGGGCTGACATGGCTAGTCGTAAACCCAAAGTGGCACTCACTTACAAGGACAGGCATCCATGACCCAGCATCGAACGTGTCGGTCATCAACGAGTGAATCCAGGCTGTAGCACTGGGCTAACAGGACTCCGGTGAACCGGGCTGTAGTAGGCTAACAGGACTCCGGTATTCATCGCGTGACATTTCCCCGAAGGGACAGACACAGGATCGAAGAAGGACACATGCCGGCCAGCCTAAGTGTTCCGGAGCAGTAGCAAGCTACCAGGGCTCAGTGGAAGCACTAGGAGACATTTCCCGGTAAGAGAGGCTACTAAGGATAAACAACTAGATAGTCAGATCCCACACATAGCAATACACATTACACGTACGCATAACATGCAAGTATGTGCTGTACAACATGGCATCACAGCATAACTCAACAACTTATATAGATAAAGGCTCAGAAGAGCCATCACAGCATTATTACAAACATGGGTCACATGACCCAACAGTCAGAGCAATCAAGCAACAAGCGGAAGCATTACATGTCTGAGTACAGACATCTATAAATGAAAAAGGCTGAAAGCCTGACTATCTACAACGTCCGCTCAAGATCGTAGCTGAGGTACTAGCTACTAGTCGAAGTCCACGAGAACACTAGTAAGACCGAAGTCTCCGCTGCAAAAACATAAATAAAGCAACATGAGTACAAAGGTACTCAGCAAGACTTACATCAGATCCTATCATACATGCATTTGTATCAAGAGGGTAACATGGGGTTTAGTTGCAGCAAGCCAGCTTTGACTCTGTGGCTATCCTGTTTTACGACTACCAGAAACTCTTGAGGTGAAGCAACGTACACGAGTCCACTAATCACCATACAATACACTACTATGGGTTCATCCCCGTCTCCCTACGAGAAGGCCATCCATAGCACTCACACTTGTCTTGAGCATTTTAGGGTATCCACTTCAAGTTGTCTATGTACCATGTAAGCATCCAAGAAGTCCATAACCGCGGACCCGGCTATTCGAATAGATCATGTTAACCCTGCAGGGGTGTACTTCTTCACACACGCTCTCGCCACTTACCGCCATGTACACGTCATGTATCTCGGCAACCTTCAAGCGGAAGCCTGGCGAGGGTGTCGGCCACGACCTGACTAACCACACAAGACTCTAATCCAGGTTTATCGCCTATTCGGGTTCCATCCGCAAGGAGATCCGGCCGGGGTGTCGCTTACGGCCCCAAACGATGTGTACAGGGTTCCCGAGCCCACCATCCGGGTGCCACTTGGTACACCAGGCCACGTGTGCCTAGTCTGTCCCAAGCCCACCCTGCCGGGTGCCACTTGGTAGAAAAATAGCACTACCTACAAACACCAGAAACTAGTTGCGATTCCTGGACAGAGATCAAGTCGGTTAATAAGTCGAGAGGGCTTGGAGCGCCCGGAGCCCAATGTGTGGTAGTATCGAGTCATTGGACAACATACATAGAACTCGGTGCTTAAGGACGGTTCCAGTGAGACAACCCACCATGTACTCCTACATGGCCTCTCACCACTACCTTTACCAAATCGTGTTCACACACTTAACTCTCGGCATTAGAACATATCGTAACACTCCAATTCATTCACAATGAGTCAGACCTGACACAACTCTAAGCAATAGCAGGCATAGCATGGTAGGAACACATCAGTGGCTTCAATCAACTCCTACACATGCTAGTGGGTTTCAACTATTTACTGTGGCAATGACAGGTCATGCAGAGGAATGGGTTCAACTACCGCAGCACAAAGTAGCAGACGAATCGTTGTTGTCCTAATGCAATAACTGAGAGCAGGAGCGAGAGAGTAGGGTTTTATCGAGATGAACAAGGGGGTTTGCTTGCCTGGTAAATCAACAAGGGAGGAACTGCTTCACAGACAGGTACTCTGGAACGTCTCCGGAGCAGGACCTATCGAGAAGGAACGGTGCCGGCAATCAATACACAATGATATGCAACAATATGATGCATGAACATGGCATGTAGATGTGATGCTGTTTGAGCTAATGCAACTAGTAAACATTTGGTTTGAAGTCCATTTGAACCAAAGGTTCAAATGCATTACTAAATTAAGTCTCTTATATATGCCGTAATGTGTTTTCCCATATTCAGCATGTATAAGTTGGTTTTTCATGCATGAAACTAGTACAGATGGAAAGATTGCATTTTTCTGATAATTTTTCATATATAAATTATTTTAATCTGAGCTACGGTTGAATTGATATGAATTTTTGAAGTTTAAAACAATTTCTGGAATTTTCTGATTAAATTTAATTCCAGAAATCATATTATTGCGCCAGCATGACGTCATCACGACGTCAGCGGTCAACTGGGCTGGTCCGGGTCAAACCTGACGTGTGGGGTCCACACGTCAGTGACAGGGGGTTAAACAGGGGTTAAATTAACTTAATTAAAAGGTTAGGGGGCACCGGGGCCCACATGTCAGCCTCAGGGGGTTAATTAACAGTGATTAGCACTAAGCTAACTTAATTAGCCGGGGGGGTTAGTTAGCTAGGTTGACCCGGTCAATCCCGCCGGCGTTTAGCCGCCGGCGAGGCCGAACGCAGCGGAGGGGCTCGGGATCGCCGTTCCGGCGACCATTCGGGCGGCGGAGACCACCCACGCGAAGACCCGGCTCGCGCGCATCTAGTGGTTCATGCGGGAGGCTGCGGGGGCGGCGGAGCTCGCCGGAGCGAAGCTCGGGGCGGCCGCCGGAGTTCGGGCGCGAGCGGGATTGGCCTGCGGGGCACGGGGAGGCCACCTGAGGGGCTCGGCGGCACCCTCGTGGCACCGGGAGCGCAATGGAAGGCTCGGTTTGGGCGGAGGCGGGCCGAGACGGCGACGGCGACATGGACGGCGGCGAGAGGCTTCGGCCGTGGTGGTAGCGACGGCTGCGACACGGGAACGAGGGGGAGAAGAGAGGGGAAACAGGGAGATGCTCACGGCGATCACGCAGAGCAGCACAGCGGGGTCGGGGGAGACCTGGTGACGGCGAATCGACGGCAGCGGACGGCAGAGCCCGAGGAGGAAGACGATGGCGATGGCGGCGATGGAGGCCGTCCGGAGGTGCGTGGCTCGACGAGGAGGTAGCCGGCGACGTGGCGGAGCTCGTGGACTGCTCAGATGCTCTCGAGGGGCGCGGTGGCTACGACTACGGCGAGTGGTGGCGACGGGCGCGTTCGGGCGGTCGGGAGAGAGAGAACCAGGGGAGGGGGAGGAATGAGAGAGTGGGAGAGAGGTGCGGGGCATCGCGTGGCGTCGTCCAGTCCATCCAGCGCGACGAGGGGAGGATAGGCAGGCAGGGAGAGAGGTGGCGTGGCGCGGTGGCGCGCGCGCGCGCCGGGCACACTCCCCTCCCTCTGTCGAGGACGAAGGCGACAGAGGAGGGGGCGGGCTGGGCCGCCTGCTGGCTGGGCCGGCCTGCTGCTGGGCTGCACAGGGGGGAACCCCAGGTAAGCTTCTCCTTCTTTTATTTTTTTTGTTTTCTAATTTTTCTGACATTAGTTTTGAATTAATAAAATACTAAATCAATTTATTACCTTATGCCAATTTTTGCAGGAGCTAGATATATTATTCCAGAGCTCCTTTATAAATGGCATAATTTTTGGACCATATTTCATAAATATAGCAATATATTTCCAATGCAAATATTTATCGAATTAATCCAAATGGCCAAAATAAATATCCATGAGCTCCTAAAAATATTGTTTTGATTTTTATCTCTGTCCAATATTTTCAGAGAGCAACATGAGCATTTTTCTTGGACCCTTTTGGAGAAATTTCTATTTGGGTCATTTTCAAAAATGATTCTGAGGGTTCCACCAATCCTCATTTCAAATTTAAATGAAATTTAAACATGATGCACAAATGACTAGCTAGTCTAGGTCATACCAGACTAGGGATGTGACAACTCGCCCCCACTTGAAAGAATCTCGTCTCGAGATTCAGGGGTCGACGGAAAGAAAGTGGGGTACTCCAGTCGAAGACGATCTTCTCGCTCCCAAGTAGCTTCTCTCTCGGAATGATGAGACCACTGAACTTTGAGAAACTTGATGTTCTGACGTCGAGTGACACGCTCTGCTTGATCAAGAATGCGAACCGGGTACTCTCGGTATGTGAGGTTATCTTGGAGATCAAGCGTTTCGTGGTCCACTCCGCGGATGGGATCCGAGAAGCAACGCCTGAGTTGAGAGACGTGGAAGACATCATGAATTCGAGAAAGATGTGGGGGTAGTTCCAATTGGTAGGCAACCTCTCCTCGTTTAGCGAGAATACGAAAAGGACCAATGTAACGAGGAGCCAACTTGCCCTTGATACCGAAACGATGGGTACCCTTCAAAGGAGTAACCCGAAGGTAAGCCTTTTCGCCAACTTCATAAGTCATATCCTTATGATGACGATCGTACTGGCTCTTCTGACGAGACTGGGCTGTTTTCAAATTCTCACGAATGATGCGAACTTGCTCTTCTGCCTCCTGGATCATGTCCGGTCCAAAGAATTGTCTTTCACCGGTTTCTGACCAGTTCAAAGGTGTTCGACATCTTCGTCCATAGAGAACCTCAAAAGGAGCTTTCTTGAGGCTGGATTGATAGCTATTGTTATAAGCAAACTCGGCAAAAGGAAGACATTTCTCCCAATCCATACCGAATGAGATAACGCAAGCTCTGAGCATGTCTTCGAGAATTTGATTGACCCGTTCCACCTGACCACTCGACTGAGGGTGGAAAGCGGTACTGAAGGAAAGATGGGTTCCCATGGCAGTTTGGAAACTCTCCCAGAAATGAGAAGTGAAAAGACTCCCACGGTCTGAATTGATCTCTAGTGGAACACCATGAAGTGATACTATTCGAGAAATATACAAGTCAGCGAGCTGACTAGCAGTGATATTTTCTCGAACAGGAAGGAAGTGAGCCACTTTGGAAAGACGATCAATGACTACGAAGATAGCGTTATTCCCTCTCTTGGTCCTGGGAAAGCCGGTGATGAAGTCCATACCAACTTTATCCCATTTCCATTCAGGAATAGCTAAAGGCTGAAGGGTGCCAGCAGGTCTCTGATGCTCTGCCTTAACGCGACGACAAACGTCACATTTAGCAATGAACTCAGCGATTTCTCTCTTCATCCTAGTCCACCAGAACCTCTGGCGTAGGTCCTGATACATCTTAGTACTACCGGGATGAATCGTGAGAGGAGATTCATGCGCCTCCTTAAGAATCAATTGTCGCAGATGTTGATTCTTGGGAACCACCAAGCGATTCTCAAAGAAAACAACACCACGATCATCCATAGAGAAACATCCACCAACTCCCTTCTTAATGTTCCTCTTGATCCGAGAAATTCCTGTGTCTTGCTTTTGAGCAGCGATAATCCGATCCTCAAGATCAGGTTTCGCCACCAAGGTAGAGAGAAATCCGCGAGAAGCTATGTGAAGATTAAGCTTACAGAATTCCTCATGGAGAAGTGGTTGGCCTTGCTGCAACATGAGATTGTTGCAATAGGATTTACGGCTTAGCGCATCAGCCATGACGTTGGCTTTGCCTGGGGTGTAGGTAATCCCTAGATCATAATCTGTGATTAACTCCAACCAACGTCTTTGCCTAAGGTTCAAATCTGGTTGGGTGAAGATATACTTGAGACTCTGGTGATCGGTGTAGATCTCGCAACGTTTACCAAGAAGGTAATGTCGCCAGGTCTTGAGTGCATAGACTACGGCTGCAAGCTCTAGATCATGTGTAGGATAATTCTCCTCATGTGGATGCAACTGTCGAGATGCATAGGCAATCACATGACGATCCTGCATAAGAATGCAACCTAGTCCCTGTCGTGAGGCGTCACAATAGATAACAAAGTCCTTTGTGAAATCCGGTGGCACAAGTATGGGAGCAGAAGTCAGGCGTCTTTTCAGTTCCTGAAAACTGTACTCACACTGTGGGGACCACTCGAACTTTTTATCTTTCTTGAGAAGTTCCGTGAGGGGTTTGGCTACTTTGGAGAAGTTTTCAACAAAGCGGCGACAATAACTGGCTAGCCCAAGGAAACTCCTAACTTGTTTAACGGTCTCAGGTGGAGTCCAATCGAGAACATCCTGAACTCTCTCGGGGTTGACAACAATGCCCTTACCAGAGATTACGTGGCCTAGGTAGGTCACTTCTGGCAACCAAAATTCACACTTGGAGAACTTGGCATAAAGGCGGTGCTCTCTGAGTTTTTCTAAAACAAGTCTAGATGTTCGGCATGCTCTTCCTCGTTCTTCGAGTAAATAAGAATGTCATCGAGGTAAACCACGACGAACTTATCTAAGTACTCCATGAAGATCGAGTTCATCAGGCGGGAGAATGTGGCTGGGGCGTTGGTTAGGCCGAAGGACATGACGGTGTACTCGTACTGACCATAACGAGTGACAAAGGCTGTCTTGGGAATGTCCCCGTTTCTGATCTTAATTTGGTGGTATCCTAATCTCAAATCCATCTTGGAGAAGACTGAGGATCCAGCGAGCTGATCATACAGGTCGTTGATCCTGGGGAGCGGATACTTGTTCTTTATCGTGACCAAATTAACGGGACGATAATCAACAACCATCCGGTCCGTACCGTCTTTCTTCTTGACAAAGAGGACGGGGCAAGCCCAAGGATAAGAACTAGGACGGATGAAACCCTTTTGCAAGGACTCATCGAGTTGTTTCTTAAGCTCGGCTAGTTCTAGGGGTGCCATCTTGTAAGGTCTCCGGGAGATTGGAGCTGTTCCTGGGATAAGATCTATGACGAACTCTACATCTCTGTCAGGTGGAACACCTGGCAGTTCCTCTGGAAAGACATCCGGAAAGTCACGGACTACCGGGATATCTTCAAGGTCTGGAAGAGGGCTGGCATTAAGAGAATAGAGCTGACGCTTTGCAACTCTAGTGGAGATGGTGACTATCTTGCCAGACGGGTGTGTAAGCTGAACAGATCTTGTGTAACAATCAATCTTGGCATGATGAGCTGTCATCCAGTCCATACCCAAGATGATGTTAATATCTGAGGACTTGAGGGCTACAAGTGATGCAAGGAATACAAGTCTATCAACAAGGATTTCGTTACCATGGCTGATTCTGGTGGTCTGCCATCTAGACCCTGGGGTTTGGATTTCAAGTGGAGTTGGCATATCACAAAATGACATGTCGTGCAAACGAGCATAGCCTTCAGAAATGAAGGAGTGAGATGCCCCAGTATCGAATAGAACTGATGCTGGGTGACAATTGACAAGGAGTGTACCAAGAACGACATCTGGATCATCATGAGCGTCTTTAGCTGAGACGTGATGCACACGTCCACGTTCAGTGGGAACTGACTTGACACTGATCATCTTGCGTGATGGCTTAATACAGCCAACAGTCTTCTCGGGCTGGGGTGGAGCATAACTAGTCTGAGAGCAATCACGTGCATAGTGTCCTGGCTTCTCGCATGTGAAGCAAGTTCCCGAGGTTAAACGTGGACCCGCACTGACAAACGGTCTACCAGTAGGCCTGGGTGGAACATACAACTGAGCTGGGGGAGGCACCACATGAGATGACCTCGGTGTATAACCGGAAGGAAGAGCGGAGGTTGGAACCCAAATCCGATGCTTCTGGGAACTAGAGCCACAGGAGGATCCCAAATCACGGTTGTGCTTACGAGACTCCTCGTAAGTGAGCTGAGCTGTCTCTGCATTAATGGCTTTGTTCACAAGAGCTTGGAATGTATCACAATGATGCAGGTGGAGATCACGACGCAACTTGGGGTTGAGACCCTTTCGGAACCTAGCCTGCTTCTTAGCGTCCGTCGACACTTCTTCTGTGGCATAGCGGGCGAGGTTCTCAAACTCTCGGCTGTAAGCATCAACAACCATCTTATTCTGGGTGAGACTACAGAACTCTTCTCTCTTGCGATCAAGGAGGGCCTGGGGAATGTGATGCTCACGAAAAGCCTCAGTGAAATCCTTCCAGGTAGGAATCTAGCCAGCTGGAAGCAAAGTCTCATAGTTCTGCCACCAAAGACTAGCAGGACCTTCCAGGTGGTATGTGGCATAAGTGACCTTGTCATCTTCAGCTATGCTCGCGGAAAGCAGCTTATGAGTGATGCTACGGAGCCAGTCATCTGCATCGAGTGGCTCGATGGAATGATGAAAGGTAGGTGGGTGCAAGCGAATGAAATCATGAATGGTAGCAGACCCTTTGAACTGATGTGCAGTGTTCTCCTCGATACGTGCCAACAAACGGTTAGACTCACGCTTGTTCCTCTCCATCTCTAGCATGAACTCGGTCAACGAAGGCTGGTCGGGAGGATCCTCATCCCTACCATCTCCGTGGTTCTGGCTACGAGCAACCTAACTTTGCTTAGCTGATGACATCCTGAGAAACGAAACCAAGGACGGAATCAGCATCAACTATAGGCTGTAGAATGTAGGACAAGGAATTAGTATCTCTCGAACTCCTAGGAAAATTCTGGCAGCATAACGGCAGTAAAATGCTCGGAATGAGACATCCTACTAAAAATGGGGTGGTACAACAACTCAACATCACCACTCAAGGTTCTGGGATAGTACTAAACAGACTACACCGGAAGTACTCGAAACTGGGTATGACTCTGATCAACCAATCCTATGGGACTACGGAGTAGTAACACGTGATCCTGATAGACAGAAGAGAAGCCTAGTTCCTTAATCCCGTCGGAAAGATAGGATGACTCAGATCAGAAGGTCATGAGGTATAAGGAGTAAAAGAGCCTTACGTTCCAATCCACAATCAATTCCCTTACATAGCTAAAGATTTTCTAGACTCAACTTCGACCAGTTTGGCTTGGTAATCCTACAGGCAGTCAAGCTCTGATACCAGCGCTGTCAGGACCCCGACTCAATGCCACGTCGATCTAGCATGTAACACCTCATATCACTTTGCGGCCTCACGCACGGTATCCCCACGGGTGTCGCCTTACCTTTGCCCGGGACCGTTTGCGCATTTTGGCACACGTATATGATGGTGTCGCTAGCATCCATATGATAAAGAGCCCGGGCTGACATGGCTAGTCGTAAACCCAAAGTGGCACTCACTTACAGGGACAGGCATCCATGACCCAGCATCGAACGTGTCAGTCATCAACGAGTGAATCCAGGCTGTAGCACTGGGCTAACAGGACTCCGGTGAATCGGGCTGTAGCAGGCTAACAGGACTCCGGTATTCATCGCGTGACATTTCCCCGAAGGGACAGACACAGGATCGAAGAAGGACACATGCCGGCCAGCCTAAGTGTTCCGGAGCAGTAGCAAGCTACCAGGGCTCAGTGGAAGCACTAGGAGACATTTCCCGGTAAGAGAGGCTACTAAGGATAAACAACTAGATAGTCAGATCCCACACATAGCAATACATATTACACGTACGCATAACATGCAAGTATGTGTTGTACAACATGGCATCACAGCATAACTCAACAACTTATATAGATAAAGGCTCAGAAGAGCCATCACAGCATTATTACAAACAGGGGTCACATGACCCAACAGTCAGAGCAATCAAGCAACAAGCGGAAGCATTACATGTCTGAGTACAGACATCTATAAATGAAAAAGGCTGAAAGCCTGACTATCTACAACGTCCGCTCAAGATCGTAGCTGAGGTACTAGCTACTAGTCGAAGTCCACGAGAACACTAGTAAGACCGAAGTCTCCGCTGCAAAAACATAAATAAAGCAACATGAGTACAAAGGTACTCAGCAAGACTTACATCAGATCCTATCATACATGCATTTGTATCAAGAGGGTAACGTGGGGTTTAGTTGCAGCAAGCCAGCTTTGACTCTGTGGCTATCCTGTTTTACGACTACCAGAAACTCTTGAGGTGAAGCAACGTACACGAGTCCACTAATCACCATACAATACACTACTATGGGTTCATCCCCGTCTCCCTACGAGAAGGCCATCCATAGCACTCACACTTGTCTTGAGCATTTTAGGGTATCCACTTCAAGTTGTCTATGTACCATGTAAGCATCCAAGAAGTCCATAACCGCGGACCCGGCTATTCGAATAGATCATGTTAACCCTGCAGGGGTGTACTTCTTCACACACGCTCTCGCCACTTACCGCCATGTACACGTCATGTATCTCGGCAACCTTCAAGCGGAAGCCTGGCGAGGGTGTCGGCCACGACCTGACTAACCACACAAGACTCTAATCCAGGTTTATCGCCTATTCAGGTTCCATCCGCAAGGAGATCCGGCCGGGGTGTCGCTTACGGCCCCAAACGATGTGTACAGGGTTCCCGAGCCCACCATCCGGGTGCCACTCGGTACACCAGGCCACGTGTGCCTAGTCTGTCCCAAGCCCACCCTGCCGGGTGCCACTTGGTAGAAAAATAGCACTACCTACAAACACCAGAAACTAGTTGCGATTCCTGGACAGAGATCAAGTCGGTTAATAAGTCGAGAGGGCTTGGAGCGCCCGGAGCCCAATGTGTGGTAGTATCGAGTCATTGGACAACATACATAGAACTCGGTGCTTAACGACGGTTCCAGTGAGACAACCCACCATGTACTCCTACATGTCCTCTCACCACTACCTTTACCAAATCGTGTTCACACACTTAACTCTCGGCATCAGAACATATCGTAACACTCCAATTCATTCACAATGAATCAGACCTGACACAACTCTAAGCAATAGCAGGCATAGCATGGTAGGAACACATCAGTGGCTTCAATCAACTCCTACACATGCTAGTGGGTTTCAACTATTTACTATGGCAATGACAGGTCATGCAGAGGAATGGGTTCAACTACCGCAGCACAAAGTAGCAGACGAATCGTTGTTGTCCTAATGCAATAACTGAGAGCAGGAGCGAGAGAGTAGGGTTTTATCGAGATGAACAAGGGGGTTTGCTTGCCTGGTAAATCAACAAGGGAGGAACTGCTTCACAGACAGGTACTCTGGAACGTCTCCGGAGCAGGACCTATCGAGAAGGAACAGTGCCGGCAATCAATACACAATCATATGCAACAATATGATGCATGAACATGGCATGTAGATGTGATGCTGTTTGAGCTAATGCAACTAGTAAACATTTGGTTTGAAGTCCATTTGAACCAAAGGTTCAAATGCATTACTAAATTAAGTCTCTTATATATGCCATAACGTGTTTTCCCATATTCAGCATGTATAAGTTGGTTTTTCATGCATGAAACTAGTACAGATGGAAAGATTGCATTTTTCTGATAATTTTTCATATATAAATTATTTTAATCTGAGCTACGGTTGAATTGATATGAATTTTTGAAGTTTAAAACAATTTCTGGAATTTTCTGATTAAATTTAATTCCAGAAATCATATTATTGCGCCAGCATGACGTCAGCACGACGTCAGCGGTCAACTGGGCTGGTCCGGGTCAAACCTGACGTGTGGGGTCCACACATCAGTGACCGGGGGTTAAACAGGGGTTAAATTAACTTAATTAAAAGGTTAGGGGGCACCGGGGCCCACATGTCAGCCTCAGGGGGTTAATTAACAGTGATTAGCACTAAGCTAACTTAATTAGCCGGGGGGGTTAGTTAGCTGGGTTGACCCGGTCAATCCCGCCGGCGTTTAGCCGCCGGCGAGGCCGAACGCGGCGGAGGGGCTCGGGATTGCCATTCCGTCGACCATTCGGGCGGCGGAGACCACCCACGCGAAGCCCCGGCTCGCGCGCATCTAGTGGTTCATGCGGGAGGCTGCGGGGGCGGCGGAGCTCGCCGGAGCGAAGCTCGGGGCGGCCGCCGGAGTTCGGGCGCGAGCGGGATTGGCCTGCGGGGCACGGGGAGGCCACCTGAGGGGCTCGGCGGCACCCTCGTGGCACCGGGAGCGCAATGGAAGGCTCGGTTTGGGCGGAGGCGGGCTGAGACGGCGACGGCGACATGGACGGCGGCGAGAGGCTTCGGCCGTGGTGGTAGCGACGGCTGCGACACGGGAACGAGGGGGAGAAGAGAGGGGAAACAGGGAGATGCTCACGGCGATCACGCAGAGCAGCACAGCGGGGTCGGGGGAGACCTGGTGACGGCGAATCGACGGCGGCGGACGGCGGAGCCCGAGGAGGAAGACGATGGCGATGGCGGCGATGGAGGCCGTCCAGAGGTGCGTGGCTCGACGAGGAGGTAGCCGGCGACATGGCGGAGCTCATGGACTGCTCAGATGCTCTCGAGGGGCGCGGTGGCTACTACTACGGCGAGCGGTGGCGACGGGCGCGTTCGGGCGGTCGGGAGAGAGAGAACCAGGGGAGGGGGAGGAATGAGAGAGTGGGAGAGAGGTGCGGGACGTCGCGTGGTGTCGTCCGGTCCATCCAGCGCGACGAGGGGAGGACAGGCAGGCAGGGAGGGAGGTGGCGTGGCGCGGTGGCGCGCGCGCGCGTCGGGCTCGCTCCCCTCCCTCTGTCGAGGACGAAGGCGACAGAGGAGGGGGCGGGCTGGGCCGCCTGCTGGCTGGGCCGGCCTGCTGCTGGGCTGCACAGGGGGGAGCCCCAGGTAAGCTTCTCCTTCTTTTATTTTTTTTGTTTTCTAATTTTTCTGACATTAGTTTTGAATTAATAAAATACTAAATCAATTTATTACCTTATGCCAATTTTTGCAGAAGCTAGATATATTATTCCAGAGCTCCTTTATAAATGGCATAATTTTTGGACCATATTTCATAAATATAGCAATATATTTCCAATGCAAATATTTATCGAATTAATCCAAATGGCCAAAATAAATATCCATGAGCTCCTAAAAATATTGTTTTGATTTTTATCTCTGTCCAATATTTTCAGAGAGCAACATGAGCATTTTTCTTGGACCCTTTTGGAGAAATTTCTATTTGGGTCATTTTCAAAAATGATTCTGAGGGTTCCACCAATCCTCATTTCAAATTTAAATGAAATTTAAACATGATGCACAAATGACTAGCTAGTCTAGGTCATACCAGACTAGGGATGTGACAGCATTGGAGCCTTCGAATTTTGTGTCCGAAGCACCGCGGCGACGGAGGCCGCCCCTGGTCTTCTTGGCCTCCTTTTCAGTCTTCTTCTTCGGTGCCTTGTAAGGTGCCGGGACCAGCATTTTCATCAGAAGTGGGCCGGACGGTTCTTCAGGCAGGAGGGCCGGACAGTAGATCCGCCCCGCCTTCTTCGCCCAGCCCTAGGAAATTCGTGGGAAACACATTAAGCATTTTCCCAAGGATATGCAAATAAAACATATGGATTGTCAACGTACAATTACTTACCGAACTTGCAGGGCGGGACAGTTGGTACCCGCAGTCCTCGGCCGAGTCCGGCCATGATTTGCCGGACTTGAAAAGCACCTTCCAGATGTCCTTGTGCGAGGAGCCAAAGAGTTCTAGCAAGGTCTGGTGCTTGGCCGGGTCGAACTCCCATAAATTGCAAGCCCGGTGTTGACAAGGTAGAATCCGGTGAACTAACATCACCTGGACTACATTGACGAGCTTGATGTTCTTGGGCCAGGACGTAAGTCGCAGGGGGGCTCCGGATCTGAACTCTGGATGATGTAAAACCACTTCTGCTGCCACTCCTTGACAGAATCATTGAAAGTACCTGTTGGCCATGTAACGTTGGGCATCTTGCTCACCATGGCGCCTCCGCACTCGGCATGCTCGCCACTCACTACCTTGGGCTTCACATTAAAAACTTTCAGCCATAAGCCGAAATGTGGCGGGATGTGGAGAAAGGCCTCGCACACGATGATGAATGTCGAGATGTTGAGGAAGGAATTGGGGGATAGATCATGAAAATCAGTCCCATAATAATACATGATGCCGCGAACGAATGGGTGAAGGGGAAACCCTAGCCCGCGGACGAAATGAGGGAGGAATACCACCCTCTCATGGGGTTCCGGAGTAGGGCCGATCTATCCCGCCGTTGATGGACGGTGGCCTATTCTTTTGGCCAAATACCCAGCCCCCCGAAGTTTTTTATATCCTTCTATCAGATGGTAGAGGCCATCCACTTGGCTCCTGCTCCTAATCCGGACATTTTCGAGAAACCTTTTTGGGCGGAGAAGACGAACGCTTGGGCACTAGGGCTCGAGCGAAAAGGAATGGATGAGCAGAGGAAGAAGAAGGCGTGGGTGAAAAGGGGGTTCTTATCCCCTTATTAAGGCAGCGGAGATCCTGTGCCTCCCCACTTGCCAGGTAAATTCACTTATTCCCCAAGCTCCACGATTAATGGCAGGGTTGGGTTACCCACACCAGTATTGAAGAGAATCCCGTGAAAAGGGGACATGATCTCTGCTTCGACAAGACGTGCCGATAAAACAGCCTCACGATATGTGTAGTGGCAGGTTGTGAAAAACGGTTCGAATAATGACCGGACCGTGGGTGTGATGTCACACTATGGAAAATTGTCGGCAGAATAGATCTATGGAATATTGTGCTCTCTACAGTGGTATGTGGAATTTGTTTTGTAGAGCCGGACACGACTCCTGTGTTCAAAATCTTTTATGGAGTATTCGGGGAAGGAACCCGCCGTGCAATGCCGAAGACAATCTCCGCTTCGAACTCATTGTCATTGAAGCCTGGTTCAGGGGCTACTGAGGGAGTATGGGATTAAGGGGTCCTCGGACAGCCAGACTATATACTTTGGCCAGACTGTTGGACTATGAAGATACAAGATTGAAGACTTCGTCCCGTGTCCGGATGGGACTCTCCTTTGCATGGAAGGCAAGCTTTGCAATTCGGATATGTAGATCTCCTTCTCTGTAACCGACTCTGTGTAACCCTAGCCCCCTCTGGTGTCTATATTATCCGGAGGGTTTAGTCCGTAGGACAAGAACAATCATATTCATAGGCTAGCCTATAGGGTTTAGCCTCTACGATCTCGTGGTAGATCAACTCTTGTAATACTCATATCATCAAGATCAATCAAGCAGGAAGTAGGGTATTACCTCCATCGAGAGGGCCCGAACCTGGGTAAACATCATGTCCCCCGCCTCCTGTTACCATTTGCCTTAGACGCACAGTTCGGGACCCCCTACCTGACATCCACCGGTTTTGACACCGACAGTCGTAACGGGCCCTGGGTTAGCGGGCTGTAAATGGACTATATGCGAACATGCCATTAACATGCTTTCTGTGGGCCGGCACACCACCTTTTGACCAAGTCAAATAGGCCTGCCTTTTCACAGGAATGGGCCTCTGTTGGGCCGTGCCACGTGTCGATGTATCATAGGCGCCTTGGGTCCAGTGAGTGGATGACATCTGTCCCAATGTTGAGCCGACACGTGTTTCCTCCAGCCAATGATGATTTTACACGTGGAAAATCCCCATTGGTCGGGGCTGTTAACGGGTTATCGGATCCAAAACCGGACCCGATAGCTTAACGGGGCTCCATTACGGTGGATGCCACGTGTTGGTCACCCTTGACGAATGCAATTCTGTGACGCGCGATTTATCGACTTGGAAGTGGACAATTCCGTGATGATAATTTTGGTAATGTCATGGAACACTTCTACAACAACACAAGTATGACTATCTTGATTCTTTCATAAAATCGTCAAGGATGTACATTGATGACAGAAATCGTGACCTACTGTGACAAACACGTATCATCACAGAAGTGTATTTTTTTTGTAGTGAACTGATCTATGTTTATCTTTTTCATCGGGTTTGGCAATTCTAGAAGCTTCGGCACAGAAGTAAATAACATGCCCATCAATATTATCGGCCAAGAGATCCTTAACCATAGCAACACTAGGTTCATCTCTGACTTGTTCAGCTGTTTTAGGTGTTCTAATATAACTTTTGTTGACCATGACTGGAACTTTAGAATGTTCCTTCATCCTAACAGCAAAAGGTGGTTTTCAATATAAGCAGTGGGAACAACTGGATCAACATTGTAATTGATAGTTTCTTCTTTAGCTTTTACCTGTTCTTTAATTTCTTCTTTAATTGGTGGGTGAAATTTGAACCACTTCTCTTTAGGGAGATCAACATGAGTAGCAAAAGATTCACAAAAGGAAGCTACTATCTTGAGTCAAGTCCATACTTAGTGCTAAACTAGTGAAAAGCATTGGTATTCATAAAAGATTTAACGCAATCAAACTTAGGTTCAATACCTGACTGCTTACCTTCTTTGAGCTCCCAATCTTCAGAGTTGCATTTAATTCTTTATAAAAGATCCCACTAGAATTCAATAGTCTTCTTCATAAAGGAACCATTACAAGAAGTATCGAGCATGGATTGATCATTCCAAGAAAGTCGAGCATAAAAATTCTGAATAATAGTTTCTCTCCAGAGCTCATGATTGGGGCATGAATATAACATTGACTTAAGCCTCCCCCAACCTAGAGCGATACTTTATTCTTCACGAGGCCAAAAATTATATATATAATTCTGATCACGATGAACTAGATGCATAGGGTAAATGTTTTGATGCAATTCCAATTTCAACCGATTCCAGTTCCAAGATCCAATATCGTCGCATAGCCTATACCATGTCAATGCCTTTCCCTTCAAAGATAAAGGGAAAACCTTCTTCTTAGCTTCATCTCTGGGCAAACCTACAAGCTTAAATAATCCACAAATTTCATCCACATATATCAATTGCATATAAGGTTGTTCGGTTTCAGCTCCTGCATAAGGATTAGCTAGCAGTTGTTCTACCATACCCAAAGGAATTTCATACTCAATATTCTCAGTAGGTGCATTAGGTTGAGGGGCAACTAACTTTGGTTCCATTCGAGGTGAATATACCCCAAACAAACCTGTCAAAGGATTGTTTTCCATAGTAACAAGTGATAATAAATTTCAGCACATAGTAATAATTTTTCGTTACCAATTTCCACTTACTAAGAGCGCTTCACTCCCTAGCAACTGCGCCAGAAAATAGCCTTGATGACCCACAAGTATATGGGTTCAATTGTAGCCTTTTCGATAAGTAAGATTGTCGAACCCAACAAGGAGCAGAAGGAAATGACAAGTGGTTTTTAGCAAGGTAATGTCTGCAAGTGCTAAAATTGTAAGTAACAGAGTAGTTTGATAGCAAGATAATTTGTAACGAGCAAGTAACGGTAGTAGTAAAAAAAGTGGAGGAAGGTAGCCCAATCCTTTTGAGGCAAAGGGAAGGCCAAAATGGTCTCTTATGATAAGCAAAGTGTTCTTGAGGGTACACAGGAATTTCATCGAGTCACTTTCATCAGGTTGGCTTAGTTCGTGTTCGCTACTTTGATAATTTGGTATGTGGGTGGACCAGTGAATAGGTGATGTTCTTACTTGAAAAAACCTCCTACTTATGATTAACCCCCTCACAAGAATCTGCAACTACGAGAAATGTATTAAGAATAAATTCTAACCATTGCATTAAACTTTTGGCTCCAATCGGCGCTTTATGGAATAGCGCATAAACTAGGGTTTAAGCTTCTGTCACTCTGGCAACCCATAATCTAATAACTACTCCAAAATGCATTCCCTTAGGCCCAAATACGGTGAAGTTTCATGTATTCAATGTTCACATGAAACCACTAAGGGAATCATAACATACATATCATCAAAACATTGAACACATATCAAGTTCAGATGATTACTTGTAACATGATTTCTCTCGTAACCTCAAGAACAAAAGTAACTACTCATAAATGATAATCATGCTCAAGATCAGAGGGGTATTAAATAACATAATGGATCTGAACATATAATCTTCCATCAAATAAACCATATAGTAATCAACTACAAGATGTAATCAACACTACTAGTCACCCACAAGCACCAATCTATAGTTCCGGTACAAAGATTGAACACAAGAGATGAACTAGGGTTTGGGAGGAGTTGGTGCAGTTGAAGATGTTGATGGAGATAGCCCTCCCCAAGATGGGAGAGTTGTTGGTGACGATGATGACGATGATTTCACCCTCCGGGAGGGAAATTCCCCTGGCGGAATCATTCCACCGGAGGGCAAAAGTGCTCCTGCCCAGTTTCTGCCTCGAGACTGTGGCGCTTCGTCCCTAAAGTCCCTCCTTATTATTTTTCTAGGTCAAAATCACTTATG
The DNA here is from genome assembly GCF_002162155.2 of Triticum dicoccoides. Taxonomy (NCBI): domain Eukaryota; kingdom Viridiplantae; phylum Streptophyta; class Magnoliopsida; order Poales; family Poaceae; genus Triticum; species Triticum dicoccoides. The sequence goes on along the minus strand of NC_041383.1, from coordinate 311,248,842 downwards.
TACCAGAAGAGGGGCATTAGATGTGGGCTGAGGTGAGCATAACCCACCAGGGCACGCCTGGGCTCCCTGGCGCGCCCAGGTGGGTTTTGCCCACTTGGTGGGCTCCCTCTGGTACTTATTGACTCAAAAAATTCTCATTTATTCCATAAAAAATCCTCGTGAAGTTTCAGCTCATTTGGAGATGTGCAGAATAGGTAGCCTGGCATACCTTTTTCAGGTCGAGATTTCCAGCTGCCAGAATTCTCCCCTTTTGTTTGTACCTTGCATATTGTGAGATAAAAGGCATTAGAGTTACTCTAGAAAGCATTACTATGCAATAAAACAACATAAATAATAGTAGGTAAACATGATGGAAAATGGACGTATCATTGACCATCTAGTTTTTTTAAAGGAGGATTACCTCTCTACATCAGTCGATGCATGCAGCCATATTATTAAAATCGTATCAAAGTATTAGCATTCAAGGAAGGTCAAAATTGAAGCAAAAGGGAGAAAATAAAATATAAAGCGCACATTTGATAATAAAGCGCCGCATCCGGTGAGAAAGAACAAACTACGATGCCTATACACCTAGCCTATTATTAACTCGCCATCCAAATCGGTTGAAGATAGCCCGTGCTACCATCTCCAAGCGGTTGCACCCAGTAACCATATGCCCCTTGTAGTCCGCAAGTGAGTAACGACCACATATGGGTCCGGGCTGTAGCAGATAACCTGCAAAAAATTAGTGAATTTTGCATTATTAAATATCATATCATTTCTAGTGTTCCATAAAGCCCATAATAATGCACATATCCCTATCCGGATATGTTTAGCTATGTGTATGTCTACTCCATTAAGCCACGTCCCAAATAACGTGTTTATGCTCATTGGAGGATGAATGTTGAAAGCTATATGAATAGGTCTCCATAATAATTTTGCAAGTGGACACTCGAGAAAGAGGTGTTTAACTGTTTCGTTTTGATCACAAAAACAACACCTGGAGTTACCAACCCAATTCATTTTCGTCAGATTATCTTTGGTTAAGATGACTCCTTTGTGGACGAACCACAAAAAGATCTAGATAAAGAGTGGAACTTTAATCTTCCACATGTGCAAAGACCTTGACAATCTGCCTGGTAAGAAAGTTGAACATCCATCAACCTACATCTATTATTTACTTCTAAATTCTTGATCCCTAGCCCACCCTGGTATTTTTATGTACACATGATATCCCATCTAGCCAGTCTACGTTTCTTCTTGTTCTCATCGCTTTGCTAGAAGAATTGGGATCTATAGAAGTCTAATCTTTTCCGTACCCCTACTGGTATTTGAAAGAAAGATAAGAGGAACATCGGCAAACTCGTCAAAACCGAGTTAATCAACGCCGGATGTCCTCCGTAAGACATTAGCTTTCCCTTCCAGCAGCCTAATATTTTTTCAAATCTATCTTCAATACATTTCCATTCTTTGTTCGTTAACCATCTATAATGGATTGGGATCCCGAGATAACTAAAAGGTAATGATCCCATTTCACAGCCAAATAAGTTTCTGTAATTGTCTTGTTCTTCTTTAGCTCTCCCAAAGCAGAACAGTTCGTTTTCATTGAAGTTGATTTTGAGCCCAGACAGTTGCTCAAAAAGGCATAAATAAAGCTTCATATTCCTTCCATGAAAATAACAATATCATATGCATATTGTAGGACAGTGACGCCCCCTCTACAACATGGGGAACGAGACCTCCAACTTGGCCACTCTCTTTGGACCGAGTAATAAGTACTGCCAACATATCCGCTACAATGTTGAACAGCACGGGAGACATGGAGTCTCCTTGTCGTTGCCCCTTACGTGTCTGGAAAGAATGACCTGTGTCATCATTGACCTTTATCCCGACACTGCCTTTTTGTATAAATGAATCCACCTGCAATATCCAGGCTTTGTTGAACCCCTTCATACGTAAGGCTTGCTGATGGAAGGGCCATTTGACCTTATCATACGCTTTTTCATAATCCACTTTGAAGACAACCCCAACTAGTTTCTTCGAATGGATTTCGTGCAATGTTTCCTGTAGGACTACCACCCCTTCTAGGATTTGTCATCCTGGCATGAATGCAGTTTGAGTTGGTTGCATGACCGAATGGGCTATCTGAGTCAACCTATTCGTGCCAACCTTTGTAAAGATCTTAAATTTTACATTGAGAAGGCATATCGGCCTAAACTACTCAATGCGAACAGCTTCCACCTTCTTTGGCAATAGCGTTATTGTTCCAAAATTGAGGTGAAACAAATTTAAGTGGCCTTCGAACAAATCGTGGAACATAGGTATAAGATCTCTCTTTAGGATATGCCAGCATTTTTGATAAAATTCCACTGGGAACCCATCTGGCCTGGGCCCTTTATTATGCTTCATTTGCGATATAGAATCGAACACCTATTTCTCAATGAAAGGGGCAGACAACACCTCATTCTCTTCTAAGTTGAGCTTCGGTACGTCCCCGATCACATTCTCATCAAGAGAAACGAAACTTTCTTCGGGTGCTCCGAAAAGTTTCTTATAATATTCGGAAATGTATAATTTTAGGTTCTCATGTCCTACAATTGTACACTCATCTTGTTCTAGATGTATTATCTTTTTTTCTGTGCTTCCCATTAGCAATCATGTGAAAGAATTGTGTATTATCATCCCCTTGGACGATCTTAGAATCCTTTGCTCTAAGGGCCCATTTCATCTCCTCCTCCCTCATAAGGGTTGCAACTTCTTCTCAGCCTCACTCTTAATATCTCTCTGAAAGCACAAGTGCTCCCTGGGTGATTTTGGTAATTTATGTCAACATATCTCTTATTGGACGAATATTTCTACCTAGTATAATTCAAATGAGTTCAACATTGGAGTGGCATGGACATGGACTAGAGGATGTGGAACCCCATCAAGATGCTAAGGTCAAATATTGGCAAAAGCTCAAGACTCTAGATTTTCATATTAGTGATCCAAGAGCATATTGAGTCCATAGGAAGGCCAATACTATTAAAAGGGGATGAGGTGTTACTTAATGGATTGCTTGCTCAAAATGCTAGGTGATATGCTCGAAAACCCTCAGCCACTTTCTCACATCCACATATGTTCTAAAGATAAATGTCAAACTCGACCCACTGATTGTGTCTATCCGGCGCCACCAAGTTTCATCTTATCCAGCCACTGCCAAACCCTAGTCATTTCGGTCGCACCGATGGGATCTCGTTGTCGGTGTCAAAACCAGCGGATCTCGGGTAGGGGGTCCCGAACTGTGCGTCTAAGGCTAATGGTAACAGGAGGCTGGGGACACGATGTTTTACCCAGGTTTCGGGCCCTCTCGATGGAGGTAATACCCTACTTCCTGCTTGATTGATCTTGATGATATGAGTATTACAAGAGTTGATCTACCACGAGATCGTAGAGGCTAAACCCTAGAAGCTAGCCTATTATTATGATTGTTGTTGTCCTATGGACTAAACCCTCCGGTTTATATAGACATCGGAGGGGGCTAGGGTTACACAGAGTCGGTTATAGAGAAGGAAATCTACACATCCGAATATCCAAGCTTGCCTTCCACGCAATGGAGAATCCCATCCTGACACGGTATGAAGTCTTCAATCTTGTATCTTCATAGTCTAACAGTCTGGCAAAGTATATAGTCCGGCTGTCCGAGGACCCCCTAATCGAGGACTCCCTCAGTAGCCCGTGAACCAGGCTTCAATGACGATGAGTCTAGCGCGCAGATTGTCTTCGACATTGCAAGGCGGGTTGTTTTCCAAATCCTCCAGAGCATTGTTGTAACGAGCAGTGTCCAACTTCTTATCAATGTCGAGATCCTCGGCTTCTGTGCTTTAATTATGGATGTTTCCATGTGTCGAGAGAATGCGAGAGGTCGAGGCATTTTTACATTTGCCACCCCAACCATGCGAGTAAATCATCTATAAAAGAGACGAGGATTCTCGGATCCAAATCACACCATCTCCTCCAAGTGAGTTTTCATCAGAGCGCGCCCGAAAAATCCACACCACCATGGCTGGTCGCCGCGGTTCCTCCTCTCGCTCCGGTAGCACTCGGCTAGTGACTGGGAGAGATGTTCTGTTCCCCACAGCCTATTAGTAGAGTTGCAGACCAAGGGGTTTCTCCCACCTGCATAGATGGTCCCCGTCCAAGATGGATTAGCCACTTATAATGGCGGGTAGCAAGCAGAGAGCTTTCCAAACCCATCCAAGGGAAAGCGGGTGTGCTTCGTCCTCTACTTGCTGAGGGGGCTCGGATTTCCAATCCATCCTTTCCTCCGCGGGCTTCTGGAGTTCTACGGCCTCCAGCTGCACAATTTTACCCCTCCCTCCATACTATGCATCATAGGCTATGTCGCCTTCTGCGAGCTTTTTCTGGGCTGCAAAGCTCATTTCGAGTAGTGGAAGAGGCTATTCTGCCTCATACCCCATACTCAGGAGGGGTCGGTATATCAAGTGGGCGGAGCCGAAATATGGCGCATCGCCGGGACCGGATATCTATCCGGCACCCCTAAGAAGACATCCGAGGATTGGCCCTCGGAATGGTTCTACATGGAGGACGTACCTCTTCCGGACCTTGTTCGAAAAGGCCTTCCGGAGTTTGTAAAAGCCCCGCTGAAGAAATGCCACAACTGGCGCCCCAGGAGCCCGCGGGAAGAAGATAACAGAGAGATCCTTTTCCTGATGGACATGATAAATACGTTGGCCAAATCGGGACTGACAATTATTGAAGTCATGTCCATATGTATAATGCGGGGAGTGCAGCCACTTCAATATCGGGGAAAACCCATGTGGCACTTCAATGGAGAGGACGATGCCACCCGTGGCGGCCATAAAGGACTGGACTCTCCCGCCGCTCTGGCGAAGATACTGCCCGATTTGTACAAAGGAGAAGAGGTGGATTTCATCCACATCAAGCCATGGGATGGATTCTCCATGTACAACCCCCGAAGCTGGGTGAGTCGCTATCTTCTATTCCAATCTTTCCCACATTTTCAGCACAGATGTTTAATTCATCAATTCATAGCAGGAACTGCGAAGGGCTATGGAGGATGTTTCCCAGCCCATCTCCACAGCCAGAGGACCCTAACCGGGCTCTCGACCCCGGACTTGAAGAAGATACTGACACATTTGTGGAGCTTGTTGACAGGAGATTTCACCAGTTGAGCTGCGATGGTGTGATGGTGGCCATCATAGCCGATTATCCTGGCCTACTCCATGTATCCCAGGTAAGTAAAGCCAGAGTCCCAACTTCCAAAAAAAGGATTCCCTCCTTGCAATTCACCCACCGCACATGTATTGCGTATTACACGGAAGGCCATCGGGGCGCCATGCTGAACCCGCGGTGACTCGCCAACAAGGGGTACCGAAGTCAGGTAGGCTTAAAAGAAAGGCGGTCAGGAGCAAGACCCCATTGCAACGGTATGTTTAAAAACCTATCACAAAGTTGTGGTTGTTAAAATATAACGATGTCTTCTGCCTTCTGACAGAAAGAGCGCTCGCCGGACTGCATCCAGAGAGCTTGCTGGTCATGCTTCCACCAGCCGAACTCCGAGGCCGGACTCAAGGGCGGAGGTCAACACGGACGATCCTCCTACAGAGGATGCGGATATATTTTCCGCCACAAACTCCGAAGTGGAGAGCGCCATAAATCATATGCGCCAACGGGCTGCACTATGCGACCCTAATTTCTCTGAAGAGGCGTTCGATGCCTTCAACTCAGGGGACACGTACATCTGAGATGCTCAAGGTGGCCTTGCCAGGGCCATGGACCAGTACGTAAAGGATATACGGGTAAGGAAATTTGATAAGTATGTATATCAGTAGCCACTGAGACTTGAAACAGTTGGCACAACTGATTTTGGGATCCTCGTGTGCATCGATTCTGACAGAGAAGAATACCCAGCTATCCAAAGAGCTGGAGGAGTGCAAGGCCCAACTACGGGCTGCAATCTCCATGATGGGGGAGTCTACAAAGGCCCCATCTGGTAACGTTTGCGTTTAAACGAGAATAATATCATGGTATGTACCCGTTAAGTATTCAACATTAATGCGATTCTAACAAGAGAACCTGCAGACAATCCCGGAGGCAATCCGGAGATCGTACCAAAGGACGAGCAACATGTTCGGAGACAACTGAAGGCTGGCCAGCGTGTGCTTACAATGGTTATAAAGGAGAAAAATACTCTCCAGGACGCGAATGTCCGACTAGACATCGAATTAAAGGATGTACGGGCCCAGCTTGCTGACTCCGTGAAGGAGAATAAGAAGCTTCGACGCGGCATATTCGGTAAGTTTTCTGACGAACCACTATAAAGTTCGGCGTAGAAGCGTGCTAACTGAATTATGTCTGTAGGCATGCTGACAGGTCGTCCTGAAGAGGAGTTGCCCAGATCTACAGGCGATCTTCTGCCGGAGCTTTCACAACTGCACGAACAAGTTCGACAGGTGATGCGGGACATTGCCCAAGCCTTGTGGCCCTCCACCTACCTTCCAGGAGGCATGGGGGAGCTTATGGAGCTGCTCAAGGGAGCGCGGCAACGCTTCCGATTATGGAAAATATCGGCCTGCCGACAAGGCGCGAGGGAACCCTGGGCGATGCTGAAGACGTGGTACACCAAGGCTGACCCGAACCACATGGCCGAGGTCGGACCTGTAGGGTCAGATGGGAAGGAGATCCCTGTACATCTGGTGTATGACCAAGTAGCATTAGCCGCTAAGTATTCCCAACAGGACTGTAGGCTAGACAACCTGTTGGATGGTATAGAAGAAGAATTTAGTCAGTCTAAGTGACATTGTAATTCGAAGGACATATTTTGTCCCTAGCCAGATTGTAAATCATTTGTCTTGTCCGACCTTTTCACTTCAACCTCTGGACCCGACAGTCCGTAGTGTATTCAAATACCCGCTCAGCTATGTGAAAACCGGGGCACGCGTGGAAACCAGGCGTAGGGGATCATAAGTGCTTAAACAGACAAGTACCCAACTAGTTATGCTATATCACATCAGTACTAAGAAACATCTTCTAGGGAGAATAGTTCCGTTAAGGGTTCCTTTCCCTCGGTGTGCATGCGTTGAAGTGCATGTCCGAACTGCAAAAGTTTACGCAGGATATACGCATCTGGGGGCATGTTTTGTAATATTAAAATACATCTTTTGTTCACCGACCGAATATTCCCTTAAGAACGCTAGCTTTCGGCTTCACCCAGTCTGAGGTACACATCCGGCTGACACGGCAGTAACAATCGCATAGGTGCTCCCCTTATGCCCTAGCTGACTTAAAGGGAATGTAGGGCATAAACATAAGAGCCAGGCGACCCAGCTTGGCCAAAACTTAAGTCATATCGGTGCATATAGTGGTGAAAAAAGGCACATACGGAGAAGTGACGCATATGTGGTCGGCATAAAGCCAAGAAGACAATTATGCTTCTTTGTAAGAAGCCCCCAGGTATATTGAGAGCGCATAGCACGGCCAGAGTGTGCAGTCAAAGCATACTTGATGATTTTAAAATTATAGATGTAAAAGGCAGAGAGAGAGGATATAATTTAAAAAGGGAGACGGAGGTAAGGAGACAAACGCGGAGTTCGGCACTAGGCGTAGAATCTTCGGAGTCTGGCCGCGTTCCATGGGTTCGGCTCGAGTCGATCGTCTGATGCATCATGCAAACGGTACGCACCTCCAGTGAGAACTTTGTCAATGATGAAGGGGCCCTCCCACTTGGGCTTGAGCTTGTCCTTTTTCTTCTCTGGTAGGCGTAGAACGAGTTCGCCAATGTTATAAGTTTTGGCCCGCACTTCTCTGCTTTGATACCTTCGAGCCTGCTGTTGATAGAATGCGGAACGGGCCTTCGCGACGTCACGCTCCTCCTCCAGGGCATCTAAGTTGTCCTGCCGATCCAGCTCGGCTTCTCTCTCTTCGTACATGTGCACTCTAGGTGAATCATGGATGATATCGCGGGGTAGCACTACCTCTGCGCCGTACACCATAATAAAAGGTGTGTATCCGGTTGTGCGATTTGGCGTGGTCCGCAGCCCCCACAATACGGAGTCAAGCTCCTCGACCCAGTGCGTATCTGATTCCTTCAATGATCTCACTAGTCTGGTTTTAATGCCTCTCATAATAAGATCGTTCGCTCATTCGACTTGACCATTTTTTTGGGGGTGGTAGACGGAGGCATAATCGAGATTTATGCCCATTTTGCTGCACCAGGTTTTCACTTGATTGGCTGTAAAGTTTGAGCCGTTATCGTTTATGATGCTATGGGGGACACCCTAGCGGTGTACGACCCCAGATATAAAGTCTATCACTGGTCCGGATTCAGAAGTTTTAACTGGTTTGGCTTCTATCCATTTGGTGAATTTATTGACCATGACCAACAAGTATTTCTTCTTATGGCTTCCTCCTTTAAGGGGTCCAACCATATCGAGCCCCCAGAATGCAAAGGGCCAAGTTATGGGGATTGTTTGGAGGGCGGTGGGCGGCATATGGCTTTGATTTGCAAAAAGCTGGCAACCGACGCAGTGTTGGACAAGGTCTTGAGCGTCTTCCCGGGCTGTCGGCCAGTAGAACCTGTACGGAAGGCCTTGCTTACGAGCGCCTGAGCTGCAGCATGGTGGCCGCCGAGTCCGGCATGAATTTCTGCCAAGAGCTGTCGCCCTTCCTCTTCGGAGATGCACCTTTGGAGCACTCCGGTTGGGCTTTTCTTATAAAGCTCTTCCTCGTGGACTTTGTAGGCTTTAGAGCGCCGCATAATGCAGCGTGCCTCGTTTTGATCCTCCGGGAGTTCCTGCCTATTTAACTAAGCTAGGAAGGGTTCCGTCCACAGGGCGATGACCGCCATGATCACGTGGGCCGAAGGTGTGATTTCGGTGGCGGAGCCACCGATATCGTCAGATTGTTCAGGATCTGGGGTTGTATGCGGATCCGGATTAGTATTGCCGGACTCCCCTTCCCATACCACGGATGGCTTGAACAGCCTTTCCAAGAAATTTTTTGGTGGGACGGGGTAACGTTTAGCGCCGATGCGGGCAAGGATATCCGCCGCTTGATTGTTTTCTCGAACCACATGAGGGAATTCGAGCCCCTCGAATCGAGCTGACATTTTGAGAACGGCATTACGGTAAGCCGCCATTTTCGGGTCCTTGGCGTCAAAGTCTCCATTTATTTGAGATATTGCAAGATTTGAATCCCCGCGTACTTCGAGACATTGAATGCCCATGGAGACTGCCATCCGAAGACCATGTAACAGATCCTCATACTCTACTGCATTGTTGGAATCTGTGTAAACTATTTGGAGTACGTATTGGACTGTATCTCTAGTGGGGGACGTTAGGACGACGCCGGCCCCTAGACCAGCTAGCATCTTAGAGCCGTCAAAGTGCATGATCCAATTGGAGTACACGCCGTACTCTTAAGGGAGTTCGGCTTCTGTCCATTCGGCGACGAAGTCAGCTAGTACTTGCGACTTAATGGCCGTGGTTTGTATGCTATGTCGAACGGGCGGAGCTCGATAGCCCATTTTGCAATCCGGCCCGTGGCATCGCGGTTATTTATTATGTCGTTGAGTGGTACTTCGGAGGCCACCGTGATTGAACACTCTTGAAAGTAGTGTCGTAGTTTTCGGGATGCCATGAAGACCACGTATGCTATCTTTTGATAATGTGAGTACCGTGACTTGCATGGAGTGAGGACAGTGAATACGTAGTATACCGGCTTTTGTAATGGGAATTTATGTCCATCTGTCTCTCGTTCGAAGACGAGCACTGCTCTTACAACCAGGTGCATTGCAGCTATGTATAGCAGCATGGGTTTGCCAACATTTGGCGCTGCCAGAATTGGATTGGTGGCCAAGAGGGCTTTTATTTCCTCCAGCCCAGCCATAGCCGCATCCGTCCACTCAAAGTGTTTGGTGCGTCGAAGAAGGCGATAAATAGGTAGCGCCTTTTCTCCTAATCGGGAGATAAAGTGGCTTAGGGCGGCCACGCATCTAGTTAGTTTCTGGATTTGCTTGAGGTCTGTTGGGGTAGCCAACTGTGACAGAGCTCGAATTTTAGCCGGATTTGCTTCGATTCCTTTATGGGAGACAATAAAGCGCAAGAGTTTTCCAGCTGGAACGCCGAAAATGCATTTTTCCGGGTTGAGCTTGATGTCATATGTTCGGAGATTGTCGAACATAAGCCTCAAGTCATCTATTAATGTTTCGACATGTCTGGTTTTGATAAGCATGTCGTCTACGTGAGCCTCCACTGTTTTTCCGATTTGTGTTTCCAGGCATGTCTGAATCATGCGTTGATAGGTTGCACCGGCGTTTTTAAGCCCGAAAGGCATGGTGTTAAAACAGAAGGGACCGTGTGGAGTGATAAATGCCCTTGCGGCTTGATCGGACTCCGCCATCTTGATTTGGTGGTATCCGGAGTATGCGTCGAGGAAACACAATGAGTCGTGTCCCGTGGTGGCGTCAATAATTTGATCGATGCGAGGGAGGGGGAAGGGATCCTTAGGGCAAGCCTTGTTAAGGTCTTTGAAATCGACGCATAGGCGCCATGATTTGTCCTTCTTTGGTACCATCACCAGGTTTGCTAGCCAGTCCGGATGATTTATCTCTCTGATGAATCCGGCTTCGAGTAGCTTGGCTAGCTCTTCTCCCATGGCTTGTCGCTTGGGCTCTGAAAAGCACCGAAGAGTCTGTTTGACCAGCTTGTATCCCTTTAGTATGTTTAGGCTATGTTCGGCCAGCCTGCGTGGGATACCTGGCATGTCTGAAGGATGCCAGGAGAAAATGTCCCAATTCTCGCGCAAGAACTCTCATAGTGGGGCATCTATGGTGGGGTTCAGCTGTGCCCCAATTGATGCTATTTTTGTAGGGTCCATTGGGTGGACCTGGAATTTGACTATTTCGTCTACTGGTTTGAAAGAGGTGGCCTTGGGTCGTTTGTCGAGTATCACGTCGTCCCTGTCCACTGCGGAACGCAGTGCAGTTAACTCTTTGGCCGCGAGGGCTTCGGATAATGCCTCCAGGGCTAGTGCGGCAGTTTTATTTTCGGCATGGAGTGCTATGTCCAGATCACTGGCTAGAGTGATGATCCCATTGGGCCCCGGCATCTTGAGTTTCATGTACCAGTAATGGGGTATAGCTTGGAAGCTTGTGAATGCATCTCACCCGAGGAGGGTGTGGTATCCACTGCTAAACGGGGCCACTTGGAATGTGATTTCTTAGGACATATAATTCTTCGGTGTGCCAAATACCACATCCAATGTGATTTTCCCTGCGCATCGTACCTCCCGACTAGGGATGATTCCCCTGAAGGTCATGTTGCTTTTCTGAATGCGGCTCTTATCTATTTCCATCTTGTTAAGAGTTTCCTCATAGATGAGGTTTAATCCGCTGCTGCCATCCATCAGCACTTTAGTAAACCGGAATCCATCCAGTATTGGACTAAGGAAAAAAGCGGCTGGTGCTCGGACTGTTCGGAATTGAGGTTTGTCGCTGGCGTTGAAGGTTATGGCCGTATCGTTCCACGGGTTTATTGCTGCAACATGGCAGATTTCGGCGAGGCTGCGGAGTGCTCGCTTGCGCCTGTTGTTTGAGGCGAAAGTCTCGAAGACGGTCAGTACTGTATTGTTATTTTCTGCGGGATGGTGCTCTGCGGTATTGTCGACGAGAAGGTCCTCCCCGCTCTTAGCCACCTTCCGGAGTATCCAACATGCTCTAAGGATGTGTGTTGGTATGGTGTCCGGTGTGCTGTGAATTTTGCATGGCCAATTGAGCCATCCCTCCAGTACGGTTCCACGCCCTGTAGAGGGCTTTGACTTCTTTGTAATTGGGTTGGGTGACTTGCGAGAGCGCACCCTTTTAGATCGGACGAGGGGTTTAGTTAGGGCCAGGGGATCCCAGAATTTTGTTTGGGTCTTCCAGGCGCTTTCCATCACGCAGTACTTCTGTACTATGGTCGCCAGGCCGCTAAAGTGTGCTATGTCATAGCGACTTATGGCATTAAGAATTCCCTTGTCCGTGAAATTTTTGCAAAAGAATGAGATTGCGTCTTCCTCGCGACAATCCTTAACCCTGCTCATTACAAGGAGGAATCTGGCCCAGAAGTGGTGTACTGTCTCTTGGGGCTCTTGTCTGATGTGGGAAAGATCGCTTGCGTCTGGGTGGGTGGCTGAAATAAAGTCCATGTCCTGACCCAATCTGGAACCCAGGGGCGAAGGAGCTCTAGAGCATGGCAGCTCAGGCTCCAGGATATTGCCCAATATTTGCGGCCCGCAGCCCGATTCTATGTTCGGAGCCTGGGCCACGTTCTCCCGTAGACGGGTATCCAGCTTAGAGAGCTCGGTAATCCGGACATAGTTCGTCCTCAAAATAGAGGAAGAATTGCCGTTTTGTTCCTCCACCACCGCTATCTGATGAGTGATCGGCGGAGAGTTAATCTCCCTTAGGTTGGGTTTAAGCCTGATCCGATCATAAACCGTAATGACTCCCAGGCGGCAATGCGATCCAAGAGCTCGTTCAAGGAGGAGAGCTCCATTGGATCCATCTACTCGGCGAATTCCAGGCTGACGTGGAGGTTGTTTTTGATGACCTGCGATGTCATCATCAGCGCGACGGTCGAACGGGTGGCCATGACGAAACCGCCCAGCCAGATAGTTTGGCCTACAGCCAGGGATCCTCCGAAAGTGATGTTATCCTTGACATTGAGGTGAGCCATCAAGCCTTGTCGGGACGGCACAATAGAACTCTCAATGAAAGCACCAATGTCGGTGTCAAAACCGGCGGATCTCGGGTAGGGGGTCCCGAACTGTGCGTCTAAGGCTAATGGTAATAGGAGACAGGGGACACAATGTTTTACCCAGGTTCGGGCCCTCTCGATGGAGGTAATGCCCTACTTCCTGCTTGATTGATCTTGATGATATGAGTATTACAAGAGTTGATCTACCACAAGATCGTAGAGGCCAAACCCTAGAAGCTAGCCTATGATTATGATTGTTGTTGTCCTACAGACTAAACCCTCCGGTTTATATAGACACCGGAGGAGGCTAGGGTTACACAGAGTCAGTTACAGAGAAGGAAATCTACACATCCGAATATCCAAGCTTGCCTTCCACGCAAAGGAGAGTGCCATCCGTACACAGGATGAAGTCTTCAATCTTGTATCTTCATAGTCCAACAGTCTCGCCAAAGTATATAGTCCGGCTGTCCGAGGATCCCCTAATCCAGGACTCCCTCACTCGGTCTCACCGAGATGGGCTTACAAATTCTTTGTGATTTATTGTAACATTTTCGGTCTAACCGAGTTTGTTCACTCGGTCCCACCGAGTTTGCTTGACCAATCCTTTGTTCGCTTATTACATAAATCGGTCTCACCGAGTTTGAGTAATCGGTCAAACCGAGTTGAGGTTTTACCCTAACCCCTGCACATCGGTCTCACCGAGATGACCAAGTTGGTCCCACCAAAAAGCCTAACATTCATATTTTGACCTGAATCGGTCTGACCAATTTTTACTATTTATCCCACCAAATTTGGGAATCTGTGTGCAACAGCTAGATTTTGTGTGGAGGCTATATATACAACTCCACCTATTCTTCATTCATGAGGAGAGCCATCAGAACTTGCCTAACTTCCAGCATTCATTTTTTTAGAGAGAACCACCTACTCATGTGTTGAGACCAAGATATTTCAATCCAACCACAAGAATCTTGATCTCTAGCCTTCCCCAAGTTGCTTTCCACTCAAATCATCTTTCCACCATAGCCAAATCTGTGTGAGAGAGTTGAATGTTGGGGAGACTATCATTTGAAGCACAAGAGCAAGGAGTTCATCATCAACACACCATCTATTAGCTTTTGGAGAGTGGTGTCTCCTAGATTGTTTAGGTGTCACTTGGGAGCGTCCTTCAAGATTGTGGAGTTGAACCAAGGAATTTGTAAGGGTGAGGAGATCACCTACTTCGTGAAGATCTAACCTAGTGAGGCAACTCCTTCATGGGCGATGGCCATGATGGGATAGACAAGGTTGCTTCTTCGTGGACCCTTCGTGGGTGGAGACCATCGTGGACTTGCATAACCTTTACCCTTCGTGGGTTGAAGTCTCACTACAAAAAAATACACTTCCGTGATGATACGTGTTTGTCATAGTAGGTCACGTGTTTTGTCATGCATGTACATCCATGACAAATTTATGAAAGAATCAAGATAGTCATACGTGTGCTGTCGTAGAAGTGTTCGATGACATTACCAAAATTATCATCACGGAAGTGTCCACTTCCATGACGATAAATCGCGCGTCACAGAAGTGCTTTCGTCAAGGGTGACCGACACGTGTCACCCACTATAACGGAACACCGTTAAGCTATCGGGTCGGGTTTTGGATCCGATAACCCGTTAACAGCCCCGACCAATGGGGATTTTCCACGTGTAAAATCATCATTGGCTGGAGGAAACACGTGTCGACTCATCGTTGGGACAGATGTCATCCACTCATTGGACAGAAGGCGCCTATGATACGTCGACACATGGCACAGCCAATCAAGTTTAAATGGGCCGGCCCAACTAAAGGCCCACAAGATTTTGCAGCCCATAATGGGCCGGCCCAGTTAAAGGCCAACGAGATTTTGCGGACTATAATGGGCTGGCCCAGCTAAAGGCCCACAAGATTTCGCGGGCCATAATAGGCCGGCCCAGGTAAAGGCCCACAAGATTTTTCTGTGCCATAATGGGCCGGCCCAGGTAAAGGCCCACAAAATTCTTGCGGGTCATACTGGGCAGGCCCAGCTAAAGGCCCACGAGATTTCGAGACATTAATGGGCTGACCCAGCTGTAGGCCCACAAGATTTTGAGGACCCTAGTAGGCCGGCCCATTAACTGGCTGCCATGTTTTGTGCCAAATGTCGGCCCATAATTTATCCGGTCCATTAATGGCGTGCCACGTTCCGGGCCTAATAATGGCACATATAAGATCCGGCTCGTTAAAAGCCTCCCACTTTCTGGGCCAAATCACGGCCCAGATCAGGTCCGGCCCTTTAAGAGGCTTTGGGCTCAATTATGGCCCATATGAGATTCGGCCCATTGACTGGACGCTATGCTTTTGGGCCCACTTGCTAAAGGCCCATTTAGTAATTCGGCCTGATATTAGTTTCGGCCTGTTAAGGGCCCATTTAACATTTCGGCCCTATATTAATTTCGGTCTGTTAAAAGCCTGTCATATAGTTGGGCCAAACTACGACCCGATTTGCATCCGGCCTGCTCGTAGCCGATATCTGATTGGGCCAAACAAGGACCAAGACAACGTTGGCCTGTTAAAAGCCCGTGAACTGATTCGCACAATCATGGGCCGGGTCCATTTCGGGCTGCCGCCGGCCCGTGAGCTATTCGGCATGTTTCAGGCCCAGCCTACTTCTCAGCCTCCTAAAAGCCCATTGAGTTTTCTTGCGAAAAGAGGGCCGGGGGTTACTCAGCCTATTAAAGGCCGAATCTACTAGTGGGTCAGTTTGACAGGGCCAATGATGCGGATCATACATCGTGATTGCATGATGGCCCGATTATGTACCATAATTTTGCGGTTTGGCCGGTTTACTGCGAAGACAGGATATATATACAGTAAAATAACTGCAGCATCGTGAATAAGAAAAAACCTAGACTATACAATAAAGAAATTACGGCATATTACATCCACTGGGCATCAAAGTTCGCCACTATGATAATAAAGCACAAGCAGATAGCATATTACATACACTGGGCATCAAAGATCGCCACCAGTGCAAATAAACACGCCGACAAAATAATATACAAAACCGACAGCACTTCAATAGAGTTCAAGAAAGGTTAGCCCTGCTGGGGAGCTGCAGCGCAAGCATCTGAGCAAGATGATGAGATTGCGCTTGTTCAACACTTATATCTTCCTCACTCTGAAAGATAAACAAGCAGACAGATGACAGGTTTTGCACTTAAGTATCAGTGCTGACAATTCATCACATTTCTTACTAACGAATAAAGTGACATAGTTTAAAATTGCATTAACACAATATGGTATTGTTCAGGTCAAGACATGGCAGGAATTGACATTGTGAAGGAGTTGACAGCTGCACGACACCACTGGATTACAGATCAAGAACTCATAAGTATTTAGTGTGCTGTCAATTTATCCCAGTTCAGATTGCTAAATAAAGAGGCGGTTTAAATAATAGTAGAATGATATGACATTGTTCATAGTTAAGACATTGCAGAATATGACATTGTGTTGTAGTGGGTAGGTTCACCACACCACTGGATTATGGATGAAGAACAGAAGCATACATGCAGTGCAAAAGAAGATCACTTGCTCTGTATAGTTTAATTTACATGGTATGAAGAAGGAACTTGGTTGTACAACTGAAAACTTAAATTGAGAAGGAGAAACTTTTGTTTATGAACTACATAATAAACTTTAAACATGCAATTTGATGCAAACACCAAAAATAAACAGCTGTTGCAGTCATGCCTAACCAAATATACACAACAAAGTTTGAAGGCTTGAGAAGGACAAACTTACATTACTGGTGAAGACAGGCTCTATAAAGCCCTTGTCCATGTTGATGGGGGGGCAATTCAAGAAGTTTAGCACAAAATGTTCTTCATAAGCATTGCCTTTATTCTACATTTTTTTAAGAGTAAATATAGATGTGATAATATACAAAAAATGGAGAATATTAAAGATAAGATGAAGAGTGATGCTACATAACCAAGTAGCTATAAATGTATGTGCAGAGATATAGGAAAAAGGCACAGCCAAGAGCAATGCACAGCTAAACTTCTTCAGTACCAACCTTATGGTAAGAGTAAATATAGATATGATGTGTAGAAAATGGAGGGCAAAGGAAAATAAGTTGTAGAGTGATAGTACATGAACAACTACCTGTCAATATAAGTACACTGATAAAGGACAGCATGTACTTACAAGAACAATGCAGAGCTAAAAAAATTCATTGGCATTGGATATATTCTACACTAATGTAACCATTCATACAAATCAGATAATTTGGAGCGAACAATTGATAAGCAAGCTATCATGCATACTCCTGTCACATAATGAACCAGGTATGTATGCAAGTACAGTGATACAGGACAACAGGTACTAACAAGAGCAAAGCAGCGGGCAGCATATTTTGCGATATCCTGTCGTTCTTTTCAAACCGGAATTCTTCTTCAAGCTGATTTCCTGCAAAAAAGATCCATAAGGCACATGCAGAAAAGTAGAAGTTCAAATTGTCATGTGATTTCATAGATAGTACCTCATCCTGGGAACGAGACCAGTGCATAACAAGGTTTTTCCATTCAATGTCTTCTAAATTTAGCACAAGAGACTTCACCGGAAATTCGTTTATAGACTTGCCATCAAAGTGTGATTTCCTCAGGTAACACCGATACTGCTGCAATGCTTCCTTGAAAAGCACAAGCAATCTTTGCTCGTCATGACTATCCAGATTGACCCTCACCTAGTTACAACAATGTAATGTAAATCACTGATGTGTTCGATCAGCAGAAAACAGGAAAATAATAACCATGAATAATAGCACTTACACGTAAGTTGGACATGAAGATGTGAAAATGGTGTTTGGCTTAACTATAATCTTCCCATGATGGGAATATATGCACGTAGTCCCTAACAACATTGAAATCATTGTCTTTTAAACTGGGAATAAATGGAATGGGGTTCCAATCTGCAGGAATTGGCCATCTCTGCAGTTGGGATAGGTCTTCGGCCGGTGGACTTGCTGTAATTTTTGCCAGAGTTGGATTTTTATGTGGTACGACTGGTGCTATGGCAAATGAAATCGGTATACCTTTTGCTGGAGTGCAGGTCCTGTGTGGTGGGGCTATTAGTGTGGCCAGTGAAGTATGGGTACAATCTGCTAGAGTCGGTCCTATGTTTTGTGTCACTAGTTGTACAACCAATATAAGTGGGCGCTGTCTGATTTCTCCGACACCACCACGTTTTTCAAGGACTTTGCTGGTGCTCCTTCAGGTTTGGCAATCACCCTCTTCCTTTTTGATGTCTGATGCACAAGAACAACATTTGAGTGGAAAAACATGGTATGATGACAGATGGAATATGTATTGATAATGGATGGGCATGGCATCTCGAGTTATAGGATGTGGTCAATCCCTAGGCAATGAGCTCGGCCATTGCATCACTCATCTATCATTGAACCGCGCCAGCGCAAGATAATGCTTAGACAAATATTGTCAAGCTAGAAGTGAGGGCTTCCCATGATTGCCGGCGAAATTAAAAAAGCTGCATGTCCATGTCAACGCTGGCGTGGTCTTTGCGCTCCTCCCTTACTTACTTGTCCTCAGTGGTAATTTTTTTAATCAATTTTTGCTTCATTTTTTTCACACCAAGCGACATTTGTTTCACCCCTAGCCCACTTGTCAGCTCAACAATCCCCCGAAATGCTTCCTTCCTTCATTTATATAATTTGGTAGCCTTCAAATTCTTTCCTATACCCACAAATCTGCCTCAAATTCCTTCCTTTTAATACACAAGTATTCATAATTGTCCATGCAACCCACAATCCTGAAATCCATCCATCCTTCCTTTATACTACTAATTTCGTAGCCCACAAAGTAACCTTCAATTATTTCCTATAATACCACCTGCAAATCCGTCCTCAATTCTTTCCTTTAATACACAAGTGTTCTTTATTTCCTTTAATACCCATAAATCAGCTCTCAAATTAAGCCTTCCCTCTTGTCCGCTCTCTCACGGCCCTCTTTTTAGGCGACTTGCTGATAATACACGGGACTTGCTTGTATATAAATTGGTACGAATCTTTTTAAAGTGACGATGTGGTACTAACTTCAAACAAAATAACTTGGCTTAGTTGGTTGTTGTGCTGTTCCACGGGACAGGAGGTCATGAGTTCGATCCCCAACAGCTATTTTTCTCATGCACGGCCCAGAAGGGGCCTCGCGTGCTATGTGGCCCAAATACATATTTTTTGTGGATCGAGGGTAGAGTTCGGTTTTAGTACCACCTCGTGTATATGTCTTAATTTTATAATTCAAACTGAAAGCGTAAAATCACGTGAAGAAGCGTATTGTGACGGTGAACCCACGGAGTCAATCCGTGCTTTATTATTAGGGAAAGATATATAATAGCAAACATGCCCGTGCGTTGCAACGGGAGAATCACACACTCATAGCTTATAAGCATGGATTAACCCCTCCCTCCCAAACACACACATGTCCATGTCTTCTATTTCAAGATGACTTTCTCAAAGGAGGCTCGAATATTCTCTCTTTGGAATGTCCTCTCCTCTGTTGCTCCATCCCTCAATGCAAAAAAAAAATGAAGACGAAATCAATTGTCCACCCTATTTGACCCTTCTTGTTCTTGAGGCACTCGCCCACTAGGAAGGAAGCTCAATAGCTCATATTTCTACAACCACTACATGGTTCATCGGTGCTTCGATACGGAGCCAACATCAATTACCATAAATCAGAATTGGCCGTGTCAAAAGGGTCAAGATTCACATTTGACGAGATTGAGAACGCCTAATAGAAACTTTCAACAAAGATTATTTTCCTTGCATAATTTTCCACCTTCCTCCATCCTGCCGCTAATATAATATAATAGGGAAGAGTGAGAAGTTAGTGTCAGAAATAGGAGAGATTTTTTTGATCTGATCCGCTATCTTCGCTTTTGATTCCATTTGGATTATGACTCATCGTGTCGAAGACGCACTCCACCATGGCCACATCCGGACGATTTTGTCTGTCAAAGATTATCACCTCACAAGACCCGACCTAAATTCTAAGAGCAGGAAAAAAACTACATCATGGACCAATTCACAAGAGGTTTCGATCTAGGGCTGATGTTAGGAAACAATATGTACCCTCGTCCTTTCAATTATTAACCCACGAGTCGTATGAATATACTTGGTTCAGAGAAAAATCAGTATAATTTCTTTTTGAAAAGAAGATCTAAAGCATACTGAGTAATAATGAAACATTGGGTTTTTAAGGATGGGTGTAGATCAAACCTGCATGTTTCCAACATTAACTTGCGTGCAACAAGAGATACATACGTATGTATGCAGAGGCCAAAGCAAACATTAGCAGATGATGAGATACCGCCGGCAAGTACTTTTTCAACTCCTTGCATACGTACGTGTAGAGAACAAACCAAACATGATGATGTGATGAAGCTTCCGCCAACAATTACTTGTCGTCGACTCCTCGCATGCATGCGCCTTACGAACGCTTCATCTTTCGTTCGGTAATTAAGTGCCAAAGAGACGTTCATCAACACCACGACTTGATCAGGAAGCGCCCTATGACTGTCTTTTGCATGTACCTGATGAAACACTTGGGCTGTCAAATAGAGTTCCGGTTCGATGGCCGGAGGGGGTGAGTGTAGGTGCTCCGCTGGTGCCTGTTATATGACTCCTCGTCAATGGTGTTGGTGAACATGTCCACCATGGCTCCGTGCTAGCAAGGTCGACACCAGCTTGACATAGGACCATGGCTTCCTCGCCTCGCCGTTAGGCAGCTCGATGGCCTAAGTAATCATCTGACCAGCACTGATCATGATTCATGACTGAGGATGAAGACCGTGGTCAACAGAGTAAGGACAGTACATGCAAATAAAAAGTGTGTCTACGCATATCGATGAGAATCAGGTTCAATACCATGGCGGTACTATACCTGTACGATGTATTTACCTGAAAATATCTATGTCGAAATCATAGAGGAGCTACTCATAGTTAGAGAAGATGAGCGAGTTGGCCTCGGAGGTGGCGATGATCCACTCGTACGCAATCTTAAGTAAATCAGGGATCATCGTCATCATGCAATCATGCTGGATGTTCATCCTAGCTGAGTGTTCTTTCTCCAGGTCCAGTCTGACCAGCATCATCGGCAGGACACAATGAATCCACCAAGCGCTGCTGGTTTGCGACCACCTCTAATCTGTGGCTCTACACCGATGCATCGCTCGATGATGGAGCTCCGTCGTTCCTTCGCGCGGGACTGTGATCATGCAGGCCTCAGATTATAGTTTATGTAGGATCGAGCCGCGGTGGCTCGCATCGGCGGTTGAGCTGATCGACCTCATCGACAGAACCTTGAGTAGGCGAGACACGGATCTCGTCAGATGCATCGGAGGTAGCTATCACCAATGACCTAACCCATCGTGATCTCCTTTTCGACTCAAATAGGTACAAACAGAGACGGCCGGATTAAGGAAGGGATATTACATGGTAGGATTCCAATTCGAGTTGTCAAGAGTTTTTTCCTTTTTTTCATCCATTCGACGTGCATAGTTCGTTTTTCCTTTATTCTTCACCAAGCCAAACGTGTAGACTTTGTCTGTAGTGCTTTTGTGTTTTTTCCCTTGCCTGTGTGTACTGCAACTTATATAGGACAAAAAAAACACATAAACAGGGCAGACGAAAACAACAACGCAGCGGGGATATATAGATAGATTAGTACCACCTTGGATATAAAAAATAAATATAGACGTGTTGAAGAAAACAACTGAAAGCATAAATTCACATAAAGAAAGCATATTGTGACGGTGAACCCACGGAGTCAATCCGTGCTTTATTATTAGAGAAAGATATTCTGAACAAGAATCAACAGGTGGGGAGCATACGAGTTTCATTGCTTCCAGAATGGCACTCAATGCCTTGGTGCCAATTTTGTAAGTCATTGCAGTGTTCCACAATATTCTTCTGATGCGCGGATTCTAATATTCACTGTAATTGCGTATAATATTTGAGAACCATGAAAACATAAATAGTTGTGAGATTATCTTTGTAATGCAGATGATATTCTAATATAGGGGCGCCCCTATTAACACTTATGTGCTATCACTGGATTCTGATGAGAGAGCTCATGTGTGCTGTAATATCGTGCGTGCATTTATATAATCTGGCACAAGTACACACAAAAATAGGCTCCAGAAGTAAGGATAGCTGGCAGATGATAGGTTCATAATGTACTGTATAGATAGTTTATTGCCAAACCATGATAACAAGAGCACAGAACAACTAGGCAGATCATAGTGTACATAACAGGGGTACACCATAACAACGATATATAAATCGGGAAAGTGGAACAGGCTTGAAAATACGCTATTGTATTGCTGCTAATCATTGAAAGCCTATCGATCACGTACAGGCCAGCACTATCGAACATGGTAAAGAAGAGCAATTAGATTTTGGATAATAAAATGTTGGTTGCATAGTGCCCACACATGATGAACCAGAGCGCATTAAGAATGCAACTCCCAGCTGTCTCTTGACCATTTCAGGCGGTTGGATGAAGATCCTATGTCTCCTAACCCTTCTTCTTCCTCGTCTCTGATTCTTCCCATACAGAACACCGCACGGGCCGCCGGCCGGACCACCGGCCCCCACCGCATGTGTTCCTCCGCCACCCCCACCCCACACCCGCGTCGAGTTTTCTTCGTTGGGCGAGGCCCCACAACCACCCGATACCCTTGGATCTCACCGGCGAACTCCGATGAGCTCTGAAAAATCGACTGACCCTATTTTGAAATTTAGTCTACTGTAATTTAACTAGTGTGGAATATAAAAGGGGAAAACCATAAGCATTGGGAGTATAGTGTTGAGTGTGCCATGGCGGATCTGAAGGTGCAAACCGGACAAAGGCAACTTCGCAACCAAGACAAGAAATCAGAGTAAAGCAGTGGCGATCTATTTTCTTGCTGCGATAAATAAGTTGAGCAGATACGAAAGAGTACCGCCTCTGGTGCGGCACCGTGTATGCATCTGGTGAGAATTTGACGGTGCTGAGGTAGTGATGGCTATCGGCAGCGTGGAAGCAGATATAGGAGGGTAGACGGTGGCGGTGGGACGCGGTGGACGAGATGGTCGTAGGAGCAGCGCCGGCAAGGTGGACGACGACGGGGATGAAGCGAGAGGACGGGATGCAAGGATCCCGGTCCGAAGGCATGGATGAGAGAGGTCGATCTCTTGTAATGGATGGCGGCGTCGGGGTATCAGCTCCGGCATGGTGGAGGAGGACGGCGGTGGATGGGGTGGCGGACGGCGGCGGACGGAGGAGGGTGGGGTGGAGAGGGTGTTTCGGCGCCCACGGAGTACGAATGGGGAAAAGGGATGTAGAGAGGAAGGGGGAACCATGTATTCAGGGCGCTCTTGTCTCAAATGCGAGGAAATTTACAAAATTAGCCCCCGTTTCAAATTTCTACTACATCACAACAACATTAGTCAGTTGGGGATAGGACGGTAATCTCGCATACACAGAATATTTGTCAACGAGAGTTTGTTTTTGGCGCCCACCGTGTATGAATATGAATCGGGGAGGGAGTCGATTTCGGCCGAGGGCACACTGTGTTTTGGCGCCCACCGTGTATGAATCCGGGTGAGAGCGGTTATGTCACATTTGGGTGAAATTACAAACCTACCCCTATCGAAACCTATAGAAATCCAGCAGATAGGCTTTGCGTGGTAGGGATAGGCAGTAGTGATTTCCATCTCGAAGATTTTGGTTTCGGGCGGTTACTGCGACTTTCCCCGCTTCGTTCAAATTTTGCACAGTGCACGTTTTACCGTGCCAACTCAATTCGAATCCCGTTTGTATTCTACTATTTTTTTCGGGCAGGATCCATTTTCAATTGGAATTACATTCTATATACATCATTTTTTTATATATATACTTTCAAAAGCACAACACCATTTATACATAAATTTGGTTTACAAATGGCATGATCTCAGATTCATAAGGTTGTATCCATCAATTTGGATTTTCAAATATTTGAAAGCACTTTATGTTGAAATCCAATGTATGCATTCCTCGCTAACTGTCTCCAATTAATGTGTGTTTCATGCGGGTTTTTTTTTAACTTCTCAAACATGTATAATGTGTTTCACACACGCAACATATAGTGTAATCCCGTTTAGACATTAATTGCATATAAACCATGCATTGTTTGTAATTAAAGAATATATGGATCACCAATATTGATAAACTATATAACATTACATGTGTGCCCAAATTCAAATGAATATGCATGTTTTATACACCAATTTGCGTTATAATATTATCGATGTCGTGATCTCCAGTTTAAATATTTGAATCCCCTTTAATCCAGGTATTCGTCTCATATAGCTATCACTCATGCTTATATAGGACTATCTCTCTGGACCTATACGCGTTCATCGTCTCTCAGGCATCTCTAGTGCTACATGTATGTCAACAATGATCTTTTATCTTCGTAACACACTGACGGTACTATCTCCATCGACCTTCATCACTCTATCTCTCTCTAAGTATACCTCGCTCCCTGCTATGTGTCACTAGCTATGATTCTCCATGTGGAATCTCTTTCTCTCACACAAACACAAAAGTTTTTCTCCCGGGGTCTCATTTCTCTCAACTATTCCCATGTGTGCCACTCGCACACCCCTCATACAGAGATGTCTTTCGCTCCTTAGATATGAGAACCTACGACTCTTCCTATTCAATATCTCTTTCTCACGCACAAACACAAACTCTATCTCCCAGGGTCTCATATTTCTCCATTGTTCTCTTGTATGTCGCTCAAACACACCCTCTCTCCCTAGAGATATCTTGCATTCCCTCATATGTCTCTCTAGCAATCACTCTCATTGTGAAATATCTTTCTCTCTCGTAGACACAAAACTCAGTCTCTCTGGATCTCATTTCTCTCTGAAATTTGTTTGTATGTGACTCACATGCACCCTCTCTCTATCTCTCTCACACCCACACACATAACCCAGCCTTCTGATCCACTCGACTCCTATCTCAAGTGCACACTAGCTAGCATCTTTATCTTTCTATTTATCTGTTTCTCCATAAACCTTCTTTCTCGCCCTCACTCTTGATTCCTATCACGCACACTACATATGTTTCTATCTACATACAATCAAGTGCCCTCTCACACACATATATAACTTCACCTTTGAACCACCCGATGGTCATCTCCGACACCCAAACTAACGGATGTCTCTCTAGCTACCATCTCCATCTCTGTATCTATCTGTAGTTTCTGCGTCAACATTTCTTTCTCGCACAGAGTCTTCCTTCCTATCACCCACACTATATATGTCTATCCATACATATGCATTTATAGGTTGATCTCTTTTGCACAATCGTTGCGCCTCACCCTCTCTGCTCGCCATAGATGCATGCTCCAGCCCACGCCACTATCTCTTAAGGACAAAAACACATGCTCAATTGTCGGGCCTTCTTCCCTGCATTCTCACATGCATGCATATTGTCATGCTGATCCGTCTCTCCCATGTCGTTGATCTTAGGACTTATGTCTTCTTTCTTTTATCTCGATCATGCGCGCGCGCACACACACACATCCCACGTATACATGTATACCTCTCACACATGCACGTTCAAGGTCTCTATGTCTCCATACGTAGTTAATTACCCTCAATCCTAACGCCACATCGAATCGTTCTCCTCTTTTGTGCACATAACTTCCGCCTGGATGGGCAAAACACACACTCACACTTAACAATCTCCTTCTAGCTACCCCCC
>NC_041383.1:311208061-311222896 GCF_002162155.2 Triticum dicoccoides | reverse complement strand
CAAACACACACACACACGCACCCCCCCCACACACACACACTTGGACTCCATCTCTCTCTCTCTCACACACACACAAACTAAGACTCCATCTCTCTCTCTCCTCTCTCTCTCTCTCACACACACACACAGACACACCCACACACCACACACACACTAATACTCCTTCTCACACACACATGCTCTAGGCGGAGCATTTGTTCCTACCACCCTTCATCCAACCTTACCCGTATGATAAACAATCACCTTTATTTAGTTGCATAACATGGACAGATTCCACTTTACTTTAGTAGTCAGCAAACTTATCATCAGTATACCCTTATAAAAAACGAGTTGGCGATGATGGTGTGCCCGCCATCTTGTAATACAGACCGTATGATCTATATCTGACGGATAGGAAGCAAACTATTATAATTTTACAAAAGATACCCGCACCTCTCTCCACATCATTATCTCCCACAACCTCATTGCTCAGCAATTAAAAAAGGAATAAGTCTCTGGAACAATCTAGCATGCATGGTGGCCGCTGCCGCCTGCCGGCGCCGTCCATCCCCGTGCCTCCGCCCATCCCGACCACCATTCACCACCACGCTCCACTCCTCCTCGCCTTATCTCTCATCTTTTATTTTTTCGATGACATTCTCGAGATACCAGTTTTCCGATAAAATTCTCGAGATATCATTAGTTTTTACACATGGGATTACTCCTGCATGGGTCAATCACAATAGGTGTTTTGTAAAAAAATGCATATTGATGTTCCGTGCAATGCATGAGAATCTTGCTTGTAATTATATAACGCAAATCATGAGCAGGAAGTGTCATTTTTTTGACATAACCACGTTAACATGGCCACGTAAATCACGAGCAGGAAGGAGAAGGGAAGCGGGCTGTGGAGTAACGTTTTTTACCACAATTTCTTAGGAAACTGAGTGCAATAATTGAGTAGTTTTGCAAACTACCATTACTACTACACCTGAAACGGTTCAAAACCTATACTCCCTTGCCAGCGCACTCTTCCCGCGTGAAACGGTCGGTGTCGCCCTAGAGCGTCAGTGCCGCATTAGTGCCCGACCAGAGCGGAGGCGACCTCTCACTAGGGCCGGCTTTGAAGTGGCGCGACGGTCGAGAGAGCGCCGTTTCCCGGTGCACGCGACTGCTCTGTGTCGAGACTGGCCATAGGCCCTATTTGGATCCATGGGTTAGAGTTAGTTTGAGCTAGTTGGGGCTCAAATAGCCCTAAAGTATCCAAGCATGAGGGTTTAAATTGGAGCAAGTTGCACTGAACCCACCAAAAAAACTATCCCACCCAAGAGGTGCTAACTGGAGATAGTTCTCATTGGGACCACTGAAAAATCACTTTTCTCTCTCCATGATTGTTAATCTAACCGTGTCACCCAAACACCTCTTTGGCTACAGTTAGTTCAGGGTTAGTCATGAGTTAGTCTAACCTCTAGCTAAGTTAAAGTATCAAACAGGAGCAGTATAGGACATGCAAGTTGCTCAAAGCATACAGGCAAATTGGTACGTGAAAGGATTTATTTCTTTTTGAAAACGAAATGTGAAAGGAATTTTTTTAGAATGCTCTTGGCATGTCGCTAACATGTGATAGTTAACCGACCTCGATAGACGGCAAAAACGCCAGCCCGCCACACTTTGATGGAGATGAGGAGGGAGAAGCGATACAGGCTGCTGGATTACTAGAGATAGGTGTCGCACGGAAGCCAAGAAATATGGTGATAGCGTGGGTTAGCCATGTACTAGTATGATGTAACTACACTGGGCTGCCGTGTTTCGTACTCTTCCAGTCCACTGTGGAGATGATTGGTTAATTTTATATCGCTGAATAATATTAAATATTATGGGTGGAGACTCTCCACCACGACGTTCCTTGCTCCTTCTCGGTCTTCCGGAATCTATGTTCTTACACTCTATTTTTTATGTGAGCTTTGTTCATCCTTTTGCCAACACGCGAGACATCTAGCATCAAGGCGCATGTGTTATGCAATGATCATTCCATCTATATGAAGAACACATGGCACTGGAACTGCGAGACAGACATGTACCCACGAGTGGACGTACGAACCTGAGTAATGTAGCGCAGTAAGTGAAGTAGAAAGGCACAAATGGTATGAACATGCGTGGCATACAGGGTGTGTTCGGTTGCGTTCTCGTCTCAGCATAGTTGTTCCCTCTTCATGCATGCTCAACTCAACACCCCTCTTCATGCATGCTCTCTTCATGCATGCTTCTAGTGTATTTGTGCTAAACTAGTGTGGACTCATGCACCCTCCATACACTCTACCAAACACCCAAAAGTAGGTCGAGAAGGGAAATCTTGGGAGGCATTTGTCTCTTACTACGTACTACCACTAAATGTTGTACGTGCAATGCACGGTGATGTTATGGAGTACGTGCCTAAGTACTCTACTACTACTATATTAGTTGGAGACATATATTAACTTTTATATTTGTTTACGTGTATGCCCCGAGACCTTCCAACTAGATGTGTCTTTCTCTCCAGGTCGCACTTTGTATCGTTCATACAACTAAGTACTACTACGTGTGGTCTCCGACCTAGAAGTGGAAGAAGTGGAGATGCTCTACCATGCTGTTTGTTTACGTTGGGCTCTACCACGCTATTCATGTCCCACACCTTTCGCTGACATGTGGGACATCCAGCACGTGTCGTGTTTGGCACCCTTCGTCGTAAGAGTTGAAACGCTAGCATTCATCATAAATAAAAAATAATTATAAATCGGCAGTGATACTATTTTTTTGCGAACCAATCAACAGTGATACTATACCACACGGTTTCATTGCTCCTCGATATCGGAAAGAATACTTTCGTTCGCCAAAATGTGGGACGTCGACCATCCTGGTCCACTTGCCATGCACGCAGAACTCCAAGGGAGAATCACCCAGGTCATCGCGTCGCAGTAATAATGACTAATGAGCGGTCAAATCACAGGCCCACTTCCCACTTTGAAGTTGCTCGGACGAAGGAACCATCATGACTTCGTTGAATTCCGCTTCTTGAAGAAAACTATAGTACCAGTAATACTGCTAGCTACAGTATTTACTCCAACAGAGGCCTCCTTTCGTTCATAGGATAGGAATATGAAAATCATAGGAAGTGAGATGACATGCATCTCAATTCCTATAGAGAAAGAGATGCCATTTGATGCATAGGATAGGAATTTTTACATTTAGTCTAGGCTAATGTACTGGTAATTTGCTCTAAAAACTACAGTAGTAACTAGTAGTACTGGTACACGCTCGTACTCAGACACAGACACACACACTAACTACTAGTACTACTACTTCTCACATGCTGGACAGATGCCTTCGTTCTCCTACCCGGCTTTGTCGGTGACACCCCACCGTGGTTGGATCTTCACCAACCTCTCTGCAGCAGCGCATGCGTCCTTTTCTTTCTTGCGGCGGCGGGCCTCTCTTTTCTTAAGTGCTTTCTGACTTTTCCGCTCCCTCTGTGCGGCTTTGGCCGCCTCTTGCTCTATCGCCCATTCGGCCTTGGCATCTTCAAATTCCTCCCTCATAGTTGTGAGGTCGCGAGCAGCGATGAACTCGGCACGGCGGGATGCCATCGCTTCCCTACCATTTTGTGTGCGTTCATGGGCGGCGACGTACTCGGCGCGGCGGGGTGCCATTGCTGCCTTACCGGTTAGTGTGCGGTGCGGTGGCATGAACGACGCTTGGTGAGAGCTCTGGGGTGGAGTGGCCAGACAACCATATAGAGCATTGGTTTGTCAAGAGCTCAAGGACAGAAGACGAAGCAAATTAGGATTCCCCTTCAATCCTGGTCATTTATTACCGAGTAAAATGCATTGGCGGTCATCGAACTTGTCTTGATAGCTCACTTTGATCATTGTATAGGAGATATGGTGATTATATTGTCGCTGGCTCAGCGTATAGCTCCGTATTTGTATGGTTGACCAGTCAAACAGTCCTCATGCGGCTGAAACGGTCACCATCTCTCCATAATGTCAATGCCGCATTCACTGGACTTAACTGCAGGTGCAATTGGTGTGTCACTGACATGCGGGCCGGACGCCCGTTGGGCCCACATGTCAAACACCCAAATGCATCTGCAGTTAAGTCACTGAAGCAGCGTCCGCATTCACACCCGACGAACCTACTCCGGCGGCAGTTGTCCATCCGTCTTCCGCGGCTCATTGCCATTCGCCCGCTATATTAACTTGAGCCCCAGCTCCCAGCCATAGCCAAAGACCCACACTTATTCCTACGGTCCCTTCCTTTTGTCGGCACCACTTCAACCATGGCCCCATGGCGCTCCGAAGCTCTCTTGGACGTACTGTCACGGGAGCAGACGAGGGACATCGGCGGCTCTGCTCCGGGCGCGCTCCAAAGCTCTCTGTGATGTACTTTCGGAGGAGCAAACGAAGGAGATCGCCGGCACCCCCCGGGCCGCCCTCCGCCCCCATGACCACGAAGCCGGCGCGCGTGCGGGGGCGCAGCCGACAGCGAGGAAGAGTAGTACATGGTAGGTCGCTGCAGCTCTGGTCCGAGGAAGGCCACTGCTAATCCACTCAGTCAACGCCAAGCTTGGTGGGGTAAACATCGGCGGCCAATTAGCCGCTTGACGGCGACGTGGAGGCGGAAATCTTCATAACCTTGTGCTCCGGCCGGAGGAGGAGGTTATCGAGGCGGATGAGGAGGAGGCAAAGGCAATGGCCGGCTTTCTCGGGTTCATGGCCGGACATGGTGGTCGGGCGCCAGCGATCGTTTAGATTAGGTTTAAAGTAGGTTTGGTACAGTTTGTGCCAAATATGTAATGAATTTCGTCCAGTTTGTAGGAAAAGTTTTCGAAATGTAATGAGTTTCATCTGGTTAATTTCATCCTGTTAATTTGAAATTTTGTTTTTTTGCACGAATTTCGTCCGGTTAGTTCATATAGTTGTCGAAAGGTATGCGGGCAGCATCGGATGGCATCCATCAGTGTCCTCGGACAGATGCCGGTGTAAATTTGTGGGCCAGCGCTGGAGATGCCCTAATTATCATGCTATAATCACTAACAATCCTCCATTATTTGGCAGGGAACAGTTATCCCTCGATCAAAATCAGATCCGAGGTGTTTCGCACTCTTGCCGCGTACGAGTGTAAACTCTTGCTTACATAAAAATGGAGCAAGTGGACGGCACTGTAGCACATCATATCACTCGAACTAGCCCGCCTAACGAGAGGGAAAGCACCGCCCTCGTCATTTTGTTCTGGATTTCTATCGATCGATCACGCAAAAATGTTACGCTTCGCAAGTTCTAAAGGAAAAGGCGGCACACTTACGACTCATACGCGTCACAACCCCGACAGTCCGGCTCGCACGCCGCTCACTAGAGGGGACACACATTGTCTTGCAATTTCACTAACATGTGGGGCCGTAATTGAATAAACCGTCGATAGCCGAAATCTAATCGCTCGGTGGGCGTCGGCTGAGAAGAGAGAAACAGGAGAGGGAGAAGAGATCGCCCGCCCGCCGCGCACGGACTCCAAGAAATATATGGAGATAATGTGAGGTGGGCCATGCTGGAGTCCGGACCGCTTCCGGAGCCCGCTCTCAACGCTCTGGCCCCTCAAGACGCCAGCTGCCTGCTGCATGCATAGCAAGTAGTCCCCGCTTATGTGGAGGAGAGAAAGGCATTTACAAAGTCAAGGAGTAACAGTGGAGACAAAAGCTTTCATCAAAAATAAACAATGAATACTCGTTGCTCATCCTCTATATCGAAAAGAATACTTTCATTCACCGACATGTGGGACGTCGACCATCCTGGTCCACCTGCCATGCAGAAAATTATCCTGGTCTACCCTGGTCGTATCGCAGGCCCAACCTTTCCCACTATAAGTTGTTCGGATGAAGGAACCATCATGACTTCGTTGAATTCCGCTTCTTCAAGAAAACTTATTGTACCTGCAATACTGCTACCACACGCGAAGACTAGATGGCACTGTACCACGTCATATCACTAAAACCCACTAGGCCAAACTAGCCCGCCTAGGTCATCTATTTTGGAACGGAGGGAGTACGTCTCTGCACTGCTATGATTTTGTGTAGCACGTTCTCTGTACTTATGCTATGATTTTCCTACCCTATGAACCAAATGAGGCCTGAATGTATGTCGACTATTGTCTGATCGGTCACTAAGCCTACAATTTTAGGAGCTAGGGCTATTGTTCGATCGACGAGGGATAAGTATAAGCGTACCACGAGCTCATCAGCCTCAATGTTTCTCTTCGGTGAGTGTTTTGCAAGTACTATAGCTTGCACAGTAGCTAGCTACTAACACCAAGAATCATCAAACAAGCCCTGCTCATATGATAAACAGTTCAAACTTACATCTAAGCATGCCATATATTACATCAAAAGCTGGTGAGGATACATCTGTTTCCATAACTCGGAGAGGGTTCGCATGATTCATCGCATGATTCACTATCAAACAAAAGTAGCAAGATCCGCCAACACAAGACAGTGCACTAGCCCTAATATGGTTTGATAACACGCATCGTTCTGGTAATTAAACACAGGGCAATGCAAACAACCCTGAAGGATTAGCGCGACCAACTATTTCTTGTCATCAATCTCTCGGGCAATGACCACAGCACGGACATCGGCATGGGAAGCGATTTCTAGGGCGATGTCCACAAGACTGACCGCGACATTGGAATCGATCTCTGGGGCGATGTCCACATGATGGACAACGGCATCAGAATTGATCTCCGGGGCGATGCCAACAGGACGGGCCATGACATCGAAATCATCAAGGACAACCACCGGCACCTACACAACACTAACATATTAGCAAGCACATTGCAAATAATCAAAAAGCAAGCACATTGCAAATAATCAAAAACCACAACTATGGTAATAAGCTATTATTTTTTATCTTGTGTAGCTCACTGGGGGATCTCATCCCTCCGGGGGCCATCTCCTCGTCCTCGATGGGGGCCATCACCTTGCCAGGGGAATACTGCTTCTCAACAGCGACTATCTCCTCAAACTCGGTCTCGAGCCTCACATAGGTGGAAATCAGAGCTCCTGGGGTAGGCACGGTGGGGCCCTTGCTGTTCTTCCAACTTTCTATGAGGAGTTCATCCGCCAACGTCCTCAACTCTTTGGCTAGTGTTTGTTTCTTGGAGTTCTTCGTCTCCATGGGTTGGCCCGCCAATATGGTCAACTCGTTGGTCGGTGCTCGCTTCCTGGAGTTCGCTGTCTCCAGTGGGTTGTCCGCCGGCAACTCTTTGCCTAGTGCTCCAGGATCCATCAATGAACTGACAAACGAAAAGCAATCGAAAGGAAACCACAATCGCAATGAAAATGGGAAAAGAATTGGATGTGAGAATCGGTCAGTGCTTCGCAAAAAGAAGATTATTGGAATTGAAAATATAGCAGCATAACTAATTCGCCCACCTTTCCTTCATCAGTAGAGAAGAGAAATGGCAGAAGTGAGTAGCCTGGAGTGAGGTTTTCTTCAAGAAAGGGAAGAAAGGGCTTGAACGAGCGTTCCAATGAAATGATGGTTGCTTCGTCCAGTCCAACTTGGAGGCCCACCTTACCACTGCTGGTAAAGGTGTGGGTTTTGTGATATGACGGGTCATGATGGCCACACCGGGGTGACAAGTGAGTCTCTACTGTAGCACCTCGTTGTGATTTGGTGGATGACACGCGGGCCCGGATTCTTTGAAATGTCATTAACTTGATTTTAGTCTCTTTAGTATTTGGATCCATGCATGGATGAGGCTAACAAGTTTTAGTCCCACTACTTTTCGTCATGAGACTAAAACGTATCCAATCACTCTCTCAATATTGTGCACCACGACCAAGGCGAAGAGGAAACCGAGAGAACTACGTAATTAATGCATGAGTTTAATTAGGGTAGTTTTGTAAACTATGAGATACATTCCTCCAATCGCAAAATGCCTTGGTTCATGAGATTTGAGATTTGAGCGCTATAAACTGGAAGGCAGGGGGTACTACACACGGTGTAGTCCAGTCACTTGTTTTTTTTCTGAGCCGAAGTCTAGTCACTTGTTGAAATCTCTAGAAAGTCAAATACTCCTTTCCGGTTTACATGTCTATACTAGTCCCTCCATCTAGGTGTGTAAGTCATCTTACGAAAACCAGATAGTCCCAAAACACTTAGGCGCGGTGCATTAACTTCTACCTTGTTTTATGTATCAACCAGTAAGAGATGAGAGGTGTGCATGCTTTTAATGACTTGCAATGGCTAGTTCATTGCATGGAATGCTATTAATTAGCAAATAAACATTGGTGACCCCAGGAGGAAATGGTGCTAAGTGCGTGGACCTATGCAGAATGAGTATCAACCGATGGATAATGGAGTTTAATGGTTAAACAATAGCAATTTTTTCTCATGCAAGAGCCTGGCTAGTACTCCAAGGAACCGCACCATGCGAGCGTTCGCAACTGCCATGTTCGCTTTGCACTTGGCTCTTTGCCTCTTCGAGAAGACGAACAATGATGTTACTCCTACTTCTACAGTATCGAATCCACTGCTGCATGTCCGTCCACCTCGTGCGGGAGGAATAGCGTGTAGCGAAAGCTTCTACTTACTGCTCCTGCCTTTGCATCCATGACAGGTGGGCCCAACAGGTGGTTGGCCCACCTGTCATGCAGCCAAAGGCAGGTGTAGTTAAGGCACTGGAGCTCAATCCGTGAGGGAGAGGGCGTCGTAGTAATCAAATTTCTCGGTCTTGTACGATTTGACGCGAAACATCAAAGCACTGCATTTGATAAAAGTATTTTTACACATTTCAAATGGGCTACTTCGTATGTAGGAGTAGACATATTCTGCTTCGTATGTACTCCCTCCGTTCCAAAATATAAGTCTTTTTAGATATTTCACTATGAACTACATATGAAACAAAATGAGTGAATCTACACTCTAAAATATGTCTATATACATCCGTATGTAGTTTGTAGTGGAATCCCTAAAAATACTTACATTTAGGGACGGAGGGAGTAGTCACTTATTGCAATCTCTAAAAAGACTTATATTTGGAAACAGAGGGAGTACAACGCATGCATGCATGCCGTGACATTCCTTTTGATACTTGCATGTGTTGATTTGATGCACCTTGCCAAATTTTGACTATAAATTTAACTAACCAAATTTTCATGTATGTCACAAAAAATCATGGGGCTGTTTGGATTGTGACTATGTTTGTCTTATGTTGCCACATTATTTTTCCCACACTTGCTACACTTGCCTAACCTGAGTTGCTCAAATTGTTAGACACACTTTGGCTTGCCTAAGGGAATCTTGCCACAATTTTTGTGTCTATGACATGTGGGGTTCACTACTAATAAAAAAATTCTTGTCTTAGGTGTGGCTAATAAAAAATACTTATATTTAGGAACGGAGGGAGTAGAAAATATAAATGATAATGCATGTTGGGGCAACCCACGTTTCCGCTAATTTTAGCCGTGGGCTTGTTCACAATTTTTACGAGGGGCTGGGTGTTCATTTAATGGAGGGACTTGTCGTACTACGAGACTTGAATGATACAAAGTGCGACCTGGCACACCGTAACACCACTTGGAACAAGTGGGTAGCTATCTCAAAAAACGACCAACAACTAAAAAACCGCGACCTAGCATGTAGTAGTACACAATTTTAAACGATTTTTTTGATGGAGTGAAAAAGGAAAACTACCCCACTACTTATATATAGGTCGGAGCCTCCGCGCTTGCTTGCTAGGGCTGCTCTATTCACACACTCTCATCCTCTCCAGATCTAAACAAGATAGGGGTAGTAACCCTGTCTTTCTCCCTTCAAAAAACACTGGCTTTCTATCCTCACTGCTGGTTACAGATCCGGACGTATCCCCATCCGCCGGTGAAGGAGAGGAGGGGCAGCGTTTAGGCGATCGTCGACAGTGAGGGAGGAGACCCACTGCCGGCCACACCGTTATCTCTGGCCGAGCACCGGCGCGGCAGGTCCTCCGATCCCTTCGTCGTTGCCTGTGGGTGGATCCGGCCTCCCGCCGCCCACCTATCAACATCCCGATGACCTTCAGGTATATATTCGTTCGAAACCGCCTTAGCTCTACTTCCCCAGCTCGCTATGTTGCTGCATGTGCATCATTTTCTACCTCTCAGCCGCTCTCGATCGGATGGTCCAACGTCACCTATTTTTTTTTCTATTGTTAGAGGTAAAGCTACTTCATGGAGTCGAATCTTGTACTCCCTCCGTCCGAAAATACTTGTCATTGAAATAAAGTGGGGGTTGGGGAATTTAGTATGTACATTGGACTTGGTACAAACAGGAAGGAAAGGGGATGAAAGTAGTACAGACTGGTCATCCAATCGGTCTCTTGGTCAAAAAGGGAAATATAGGGGTAACGCTGTACACAGTGGTATGACCAGGACTAGATTTGCTATCCACACATAGGAGTAGGTGGCTAGAGTGAACAAAAATGGGACCAACCCAGATATGTTTCTTGGATGCTTGTTCCTCGGGACAACAAACTATGAATCACCACTTTATGCCCCTGTTTACGTACATGGTGTTGTACTGCTGGTGCACCCACTATCGCATGCCCTTATACCAAATACTTAGGCTCCGATCGGAATAAAGGGGCAGAAAACATAGGTCTTGATGAAAATAGAGGAATTGGAAAGGAATGTAGGTATAAAACTATGGAACAGCGAACCGGAGGAAACTCTCAAGAGAATGTGTTCTGATGGACTACGAAATGTATAGATTTGTTTTTTTAGAGTAGCATGCTTGGCAGTATGAGATGATATTTGTTTATTTAGCTGCATAGTGACTACTCTTGTCCTCACCTCACGTACCACACATAGGTTGATTTTTTTATTCCGGCAAACACAGCACAGCAACCTGTCTAATGCATGGCAGCGAGCGCCTGCCTCGGGCTTCCGCCCAAAAAATGAGCAGCGCGTGGAATCAGTACTACCATACCAGCTTTCCTATGAAACACTATTCACCTTTCCCGTGTTCCGAATGGTTGGAAGGGAAAGAATACCGTAGGAATTGTGTTCCTACGAAAATCCTGCACCGAACCTGTGAACCGAATGCAGCCTTAGTTGTTCTTAATATAATGTCCCTGGTAAAAATGAAGCCATGCCACTGTTTTTGCCTGTAATTGTTTGAGACTCTGACAAGTTTAGCCAAATGTTTTTTCCTCTAATTGTTTGAGACTCTGACTGTTTCCTCTGTGCCTTTTTGTGCAAACAGGGATATCCAATTCACCTGGTTGTTGTTGTGACCTTTTGGTGCACTGCACAAGACTCTTCTTAAAAGAAGTGACTTTTGTGTTGTTTAATTGGAATGTCAGATGGAACAGTTGGTTCATTTTGGTGGAACTCCACAAAGGGAGATCTATGTTCCAATCCTCATCATCCATATTGGCGCCATAACCTTCCTTTAGGTAAGAATGATATTTAATGCATGTGTTCATCTCTATTTTCCGACTGCCATGAGAAAATAATGCTGTTTTTTACTAGTACAATGCTGTTTTTTACTAGTACACTTGTACTCCCTCACTGACAAAACTAATTCTGAATTAGAAGGCCAATCATGTACTTGGTTTCACCAACTGGTGAGGAGAAAGAGAAACAGAGCATGAAGAGGAAGAAGAAGAAGAATAAACAGTGCCAAGGTGATCTTGCTGAAGCCAGAGGCCTCAGTCGAGGCTATTCAAGGGCTCCGGTAATGACTACCTTACATGTGAGACGATCCTCCAGGGAGCCCTTCCACTTCTGTTGTCTCACTTAATTAATTAGGAGTACTTAAGTACCACTAATTTGTTACTGCCTAATTTTCCTGTTGGAGTTAAACAAATCTTTAGTAGGACCCTATGCTGAATCATGTACGTGTGAATGTTTGTCTATGGAGGTGAATCATGTGGTGGAGCAGGGAGGGAATATTATTAGTGTCATGACATAATAGTGCTATTGTTTTGCATGTCAATTTATTGCCATTGGTTCAATAAGGCAATCTTTTGCGTATTGTCCATCATGAATTTCATGCTACTGTTTGAGTAATATGCTAATGTCTTCCTATCCTTTCTCACTAAGCTAATGAAGGTTTCACCTTGTTCCTACTTGTGCAAACAGGGATCATGTTGTGCCAATAATACATTTTAGTGGAACTACACAAGACAATACAATGAACTGTCTCCCAGCCAGTGCTTTAACTCTGCTGGAAGTTCTTGATAATCTTTCGATATAATCTCAGCACTGGTAAACAAGAGTGACTTCAACCATACATTTGAAGTGCACAAAAATATATACTATTGTGTGATTCCAGTGAGTGCTTTATCATCTCTTATGGGACTACATGAATAAGCTTTTCTTCTCAGGTTGGTACGGGCCTAAGGCCTTCATCCATATTAGTTTGTTGTCATCTCTATTTGTATCGTGCTACTGTCATGAGAAACTCCTTTATCTTTGCACTTTTAAGTTTTGCAACCTATGATAAATGGCAATGCTTTGAGTGTTGAGTTGAGCTAATTGGCACTGATTAAATAAACTAATACCTCTCTTTAAGCAAGAATACTATGTTGCTAACTTTACCCATTAAAATAATGAGGGTGCTTCTATTTGTTAGTGCATGTTTCATCAACTAGTCCCACTATTACAGTAATCTCACTCTCTCAATATATGTGCCAACAGCGATGCTCGATTTTGGTGGAACTACACAAAAACTTTGGGTGCTTCATTGCCTCGACAGCTTCCCTCCTTTCCTGTCAGTCGCTAATCTCTGCTTGCTTTCTTCCTTTGCTGTCAGTCGCTTGGCTTATCTCAGCTTCCAGTCAAAGGAAAGAGTAATTGATATGATACCTCACACAGGTTGGTACTGGTCTTTTTCCTGATTATTGTGCCTATCATATGTATTGGTAATTTGGTATTGTGCTACTGTTTGCCGATTTCATAAAGGAGTAATTTGGAGCCTGAACTCGCAGGCAAATCATTACATTAGGTGATTTCAGTAGAACTGCACAAAATGATCAGATGGACAGGTACTTATGCTGCTGCTATGTACTCCAAAGTTCACTCAGACAAGCATCGATGTTGACAAGAAGTGCCTATATTCATTTGAGTATCAACCGGCATCAAACAATTGTCAAACTCCAAGCATTAGGAGAGTGAATGCCAAAAATATTGCTTGGTGCATAGCCCAGAAAAACACAGTCCAGTCTTTGGTCCCAACTTGTGCCTTTTGGTTATCGGCACATATGGTAGCGAACTATATGGCATGGAGTCTAAAGATTCCAGACAAGTTGGTTGAAGCGTATATTCATCTGGGACTTAATCAGTCTGCACGCCAAGGATGCTACATTTCAGTTGAACTGCACAAAAAAATTGGGTGGTTCATTTTCTCAACCGCCTCCTATCTCGTCTGCAATGTAGAATTTTGGAGAGATACAGGACCAAGATGAGCCAGTAAACTAGTTGGATGAAAGTAGTGGCCAAGTTGCTCAAACCTCCGTCGGCACGAGGCCACTATTTGAGGATAAACCTACAAGCAAAGTTCAGATTATCTGTGCTGCCTCTTATGTACTCGAAAGTTTACTCGTACAAGAACTAATTTTAGCAAGAAGTACCACTGATTGAACACCACTTACCAGTCTGTACCCTAGGTAATTAAAGTTCGTCCATGGATCATATTGGATGTGATCTCAATCATTTGGATGCATAAACATACTGAACATGTGTATATATGAATATTTTTGTGAATTATGTATGAATATTGTCGTGTGATCTATCAATCATTTGGATGCATAGATATGCTGAGCTTGTGTATATATGAATCTTTTGAGTTGTTGATAGTGAATGTTGGCTATGAATATGAACGTGTCCTGTGAACCTGAGTTTGATATGAATTGCAACAGAACCAGTTATAACCCTTCTCCTCCTCTCAATCTGCGACTCCACTACCGCGTTTTCCCATCTCCGAGTCATTCCCGTCCGGGGCCTCGTCGTCGTCCATCGCCTCGCTGTGTTTGGTGCGGCGTGGTCAACAAACAAGAGTCATCGAAAGAGGACTGTACGTGGAGAGCCTGACGGCTGGGACCGACGAGGTCCATGGTCGCACGCAAGGAAAGTTCCTCCTTATTAAGCTGGAAAAAATGTCACCTCCACCTGACAGCTAGGACCCACCGGCTGTATCTTTGCACGGAAGGAAGTGCCTCCTTGTTTTGCAAAAAAAAATTATTCATCCCGTTGACAGCTGGGACCTGTCAGATTTGGTGACTGGCTTGTGGGCCTGTTAAGAGGACGTGTACGCACGGCTTTGTCAACTTAATCAACAAATGATTCTAGCAGCTGGACCGTTGGATGTTAATCCAACAGCCGTGCTCCTTCTTCAACCTCTGGTCTTGCTCCTGTCTCCCACGGGCGGCACCGCCGCTAAGCTGCCGCGCAACCGAACCAGTGAAGTTTCCCACTCCTCTCCATCTGCGACTCCACTACCCCGTCTTCCCCATCTCCAGGTCGTTCCAGTATGGGTGCGCTCGGCTCGGTGTGGTCAACGTGGTCAACAACTGAGAGTCATCGGAAGATGACTGTATGTGAGAGGCTGACAGTGGAGATGCACCACGCCCATGGACGCATGCATGCAACGAAATGCGGTGAGGTCAACGTGGTCAAGGAACGACTTCCATCGTAAGTATATTGTACGTGGAGAGTCTCAGCTGGGTCCACGGCCGCAGCAAGTAAGTGCCTCCTTATTACGCGGAAAATAATGATTCCTCCAACTTACAGCAGGGACCCACTGGACGGGCCACCGTATTTTGTGAAAAAACCGTTTGCCCCCTATC
>NC_041383.1:311204459-311207682 GCF_002162155.2 Triticum dicoccoides | reverse complement strand
GGACCCACCGGAAGTGCCTCCTTATTACGCACAAAAAAATGAATACTCCCCCTGCTAGCTGTGACCCACCTTGGTGGGAGGCTGATTTGTGGGCCTACTAAGTTGACCGGGACGAAGGGCTTTGTCAACTTAGTCAATATGAACGATTCTAGCTCCAGTGACTGTATGATCTCCATCCAACGGCCGTAGTGCTTCTTCAACCTCTGGTCTTCTTGCTCCAGCCGCCCAAACCAGCACCGGTCATGCCTCATGCTCCTGCCTCCCGTGGCCGGCTGTGCTGCCGCGGAGGACTCACTGCCCCCTCCTATTCCCACCGCAGGCCAGGCCCTGCGGCGATGGCAGCCTCACACCGCAGCCAAACTAGTGAACCCGCGTACTCCTCTCCACGCGGGCTTCCACTGCCGCGTCTTCCCCAGCTCCGCGTCGTCCCCTTCCTAGGCCTCGCCGTCATCCACCATCGTGGTGCTCTCCACGCTTCATGGTTAATGTGGTCAAGGAACAACTTCCATCAGAAGAGTACTGTACGTCGAGAGGCTGACAGCTGGGTCCATGGCCACAACCCAGTTTTTTTGTGATTTGCCAAGTAAGTCGCTTTGTCAGGCCTGTTGGGCTGCAAATCTTTCAAGACGAGGAGAGCTTTCATTCGGCTGACCGAGAAAACGGCCCATCAGTAATGAGAAATGGGTTGTACATTTTTAAAACACATCAAACCGGCAATTAGTTTCAAATATCTTTTTTTTCAGTTCGAGATTTTAAATTACATTAATTTTTATGCGTGGAGAATTTGTTGGATTTTATATTGATATACATTTATTTTTAAAATCAGTATGAATGTGAGTCGAAATTTCGGGATTAAAAATAGTTCGGAGCGCACCGAAATATGCAAAATTTTGTATAATTTTTTAACCGTGGCCACAGTACGGGTTGTAATGCTAACAAAAAGAATATGGTCTCCAAAAAAACCTTAAGAATTAGCAAATGGGCTGTAAATTATTAGAAATAATGGCAGATGGGTTGTATGCTGTTTTCCACACATCTGAGGCTTTCCTAAAAAAAAGGTTGACGCACAAGTAGTGACTGTTGGATTGCCATCCAACGGCCGTCGTGCTTCTTCAATCTCTGCTCTTCCTGCTCCAGCCGCTCAAACAAGCGCCGGCGGGACTGCCTGCTCCCTCCTCCCCGCGTCCGGCTCTGCTGCCGCGCAGGCCTCACCGCCCCACTGTACTCCCATCAGTGGCCTAGCCATCCCTCTACTCACCCACACCTGCTGTTATTCTCCAGCGACGGCAGACGAACCAGTAAACCCTCATACAGTCGTACTCCCCTCCGCGTGGGAAACAACTGCCGAGTCTTCCCTGCCTCCGTGTTGTTCCTTTCCTAGGCCTCGCCGTCGTCCACCGCCCTGGTACTCTTAGCGCGGCCTGGTCAACATGGTCAACGACCGACATGCATCTAAAGTGGACTGTACGTGGAGAGACCGACAGCTGGGTCCACGGCCGCACGCAAGGAAATGCCTCCTTATTACGCGCAAAATAATGATTCCTCCACCTAACATCAGGGACCCACCGAAAAGACCTCTCTATTTTTCGAAAAAAACGTTATCGCCGCTGATAACTTGGACCCACCAGCTATATCTTCGCACGCAAGGAATTGCCTCCTTATTACGCACAAAAAAAATGAATACTCCGCCTGTTAGCTAGGACCCAGTATAGTGGCAGGCTAACTTGTGGGCCTACTAAGTTGACGGGGATGGAGAGCTTTGTCAACTTAGTCAATAGTATGCACGATTCTAGCTCCAGTGACCGTACGATGTCCATCCAATAGCCGTAGTGCTTCTTCAACCTCTGGTCTTCTTGCTCTAGCCGCCCAAACCAGCGCCGGTCGTGCCTCGTGCTCCTGCCTCCCGTGGCCGGCTGCGATGCGGTGGAGGCCTCACCGCCCCTACTACTCCCACCGCTGGCCAGGCCATCCCTATACTCACCCACACCCCCTGTTATTCCGCAGAGACGGTAGCCTCACACCGCAGCGAACCAGTGAACCCTCGTACTCCTCTACGCGTGGGCATCCACTACCGTGTCTTCCCCGGCTCCGCGTCGTCCCCTTCCTAGGCCTCGCTGTCGTCCACCGCCCTGGTGCTCTCGGCGCGGCGTGGTCAACGTGGTCAAGGAATGGCTTCCATCGAACGTGGACTGTACATGGAGAGGCTGACAGCTGGGTCCACGGCCGCAGCAAGGAAGTGCCGCCTTATTACGTGCAAAATAATTATTCCTCCACCTGACAGCGGGGACCCACTGGATGGGCCACCGTATTTCGCGAAAAAAACGTTTCCCCCTGACTGCTGGGACCCACCAGCTACATCTTCGCAGGCAAGGAAGTGCCTGACAGTCGGGACCCACCTGGTCGAAGCATACGTAGGGTTGTCATTCTAGTCACGAACGTGTACGTACATATTGGTCAATGTAGAGGCGCGCACGTGTCATAGTAGAGGTGCGCACATAGCATGTACACGTACGTACAGTGGCGAGGGTGCAAGAAAGAAAATACGGCCACGTACGTACATATGGGCAGGGTCTCGAATGCCTACTCGCGCATATGTACATGGCTGGGTCGGAACGGAGAAACAGTGTCGTCGTCGTGTTCATGGGGAGGCAACGGAATGCGTCGTGTTCATGTGGAGGCAACGGAATGCGTTGTGTTCACCGGGAGGCAACGGAACGCGTGGGAGCCAACCAGCTGGGTCGAAACAGAATGCGTGGTCGTGTTCATCAGGAGGGCTTGGATGGAACAGGCGATGGAAACGAGGCCTGGCGTACTGCAAAAGAGAGGAAACGGACCTCCTACGGTCGAAACGGGGGTCCTGTTAATCGGGAGGGGTGTGGCGTACCGCAAAACGGAGGAAACGAACCTCCTACGGTTGAAACGGGGGTCCTGTTCATTGGGAGGGGTGTGGCGTACCGCAAAACGGACGAAACAGCCCCCCTACGGTCGAAACGGGGGTCTTGTTCATCGGGAGGGGTGTGGCGTACCGTAAAACGGGACTCCACGGGATACTGTTCATCTCCACCGTCGACCTCCTCCAGCCTCCACGGGCTACCGCCGACCTCCTCCAGCCTCCACGGGCTCCTGTTCATCCAGCCTCCACCGCGCGCTACTTCACCGGCTACTGTTCAACCACCCCTCCACGGGCACCCCTCCACCATCAACTGTTCATCCAGCCCTCCGC
>NC_041383.1:311156338-311204160 GCF_002162155.2 Triticum dicoccoides | reverse complement strand
CGCTCACTGTTCATCCATCGATCGGCTTCAGTTAGCAGCAGTAGCAAAGGAATCGCTCCATCAGGTTCAATTAACAGCCATCGATCGATCGCTTGGGTTCAGTAACGCGTAGCCTGCAGTGCAATCGCTCGGGTTCAGTTAGAGCCCAACGCCTCGCTCGGGTTCAGTTAGAGCCAATGCCTCGCACACACGCGCGTACGTGTACGAGAGAAACGTGCATCACTCCGCCCCCGACCTCCCACCGTAACTGGAAACTCCCCGAAATTTTCCTCCCCCTCGCTTCTACCACGTTTTTTCCGTCATGGACGGCCCAAAGAATGTCATGTAGCTGCGTCTCCGGCCCGCCCAGGACGAAAAGCCCATTTTCTATCATGATTTTTTGTCATAAAAGTAGGAGCCCACCACATCTATGATGATATCGGGTTTTGTCACAATTATCGTCATAGAAGTGTCATATGTATGATAGAAAAAAATTTCGTTCGGCCCAAAATGTCACGGATGTGTCTTTTTGTAGTGTCTCCATCAACGTGGATGTAAAATAGCACCACCTATTGGAACCACGCCAAAAATCTCCGTGTCTCCAATTGCGTTTGCATACTCCAATCCCATCCCTTTACTTTCTTGCAAATTGCATGCTTTACTTTCCGTTGCTCATATACTCTTTGCATGCTTGGTTGAATTGTATTGTGTATGCTTGAAATTGTGTTAATCTACCAGCTTAACTTGAAAAACTTAAAAACTATTAACTTTGTTTGTGAGGGTCTAATCACCCCCCTCTAGACACCTCTTCTTGATCCTTTCAATTGGTATCAGAGCTTTGGTCTCCATTGCTTTGGTTTAATCACCATTTGAGGAAGATGGATGAGTCTACATGGGGGAGTCTTAGAGTAGAGTCCCTA
Organism: Triticum dicoccoides; assembly: GCF_002162155.2. Taxonomy (NCBI): domain Eukaryota; kingdom Viridiplantae; phylum Streptophyta; class Magnoliopsida; order Poales; family Poaceae; genus Triticum; species Triticum dicoccoides. Next base: position 311,203,261 of record NC_041383.1, on the reverse strand, counting down.
TCCTTGATGGAGTGTTTGTAGTGAGTGGAAAAATGAGATGCTTGAAATTTTTCATGAATATCACTTGAACAAGTATATTACTACTTCTTGTGAACCCCTTGTTGATCCCTTGCATCCTACCCATGATGAATCTCTTGACATAATTCACAATCTTAGGACTATCAATCTTATCACTAGAGGCTTGCCTAGAAATTTGATTGGTCACTTGCCAACACTTGATTGTGCTTATACTATATGGAGATTCCTTGAAGAACGATTTCCAGGCTATTCGTTGAAAAACTTAGATGAGATTCTTCATATGTCTATTGCTTTGAATAAGATGAATCACAATGATCCTAATTTTGGAGATTGTTTATTTGAGGTTACCAATCTTATGCGTGCCAAAGGAGATGTTGGAATCATTAGCAATATTATTTCCGAAGCTATTAGAATTCATAGAGATGAACATTGTCAAAATCATATATCTAATGAATCACTCTCTCTAGGAACATTTGCTAGATGATGTTGAACATGGATACTATCATGAGAATGATGATAATAGTCTTGATCTTGAAGAGTCTATGAGACACTTTGGTCTTATGGCTAACCTTCGCGGCTACATGGCTGGAGGAAAGGAATGGTTCCTTGATAGTGGATGTACCAATCACATGACCGGAGATAAAGACATGTGTTCATGAGCTTTCTGAAAACTACGGCCCTCGAAAGTATGTCATTTTCAATGATAACTCAAAGGGTAAGGTGGTTGGCCTCGGTAAGGTGACCATCTCACATGACAGCTCCACACAAAATGTTATGCCCGTCGAATATCTTGGCTATAATCTACTTTCTGTGTCTAGACTAGCCGACTTTGGATTCAATGTGCTATTTACTGAAATAGATTGCCAAGTGTTTCGAAGAGATAATCATAAAATGGTCTTTACCGGCATACGTAGAGGTGAACTATACATTGTTGATTTCACTAAAATGGCTCAACCTAGAACTTGCTTAATTGCTAAATCTTCCAAAGGCTGGTTATGGCATCGACGGTTAGGTCATGTGGGCATGCGAAACCTTGACAAGCTTATTAAAGGTGATCATATCCTTGGTGTTAAAGATGTCATATTTGATAAGGATAGACTTTGCAGCGCTTGCCAAGCAGGAAAACGGGTTGGAGGAAGCCACCCCGTGAAGTACATCATGACCACGAGAAGACCACTCGAGCTACTTTACATGGATCTTTTCGGTCCCAACGCCTACAAGAGTCTCGGTGGTAACTTATTTGGACTAGTCATTATAGATGATTTTTCTAGATTTACGTGGGTGTTCTTTTTTGATGATAAATCGTAGGTCCAAAAGATCTTCAAAAACTTCGCTAGGAAGGCCCAAAATCAATTTGAAGTAAAAAGCAAGAAGGTTCACAGCGACAACGGAGTTCAAGAACGCCAATGTGGACACCTTTCTTGACAAAGAAGGGATTTCACATGAGTTCTCGGCTATGTACACACCTCAACAAAATGGAGTTGTTGAGAGGAAGAGCCGGAATCTCATCGAAATGGCAAGAGCAATGCTTGATGAGTACAAGACGCCAAAACATTTTTGGGTGGAAGCGGTTGAGACAGCTTGTCATGCAACAAATCGTCTATATCTTCACAAGCTACTCGGCAAGATGGCATACGAGCTTCTCACCGGTAACAAACCCCAAGTTGGATACTTCCGAGTATTCGGCTCAAAGTGTTACATTCTTGATAAGCATCATCGTTTGAAATTTGCTCCTAAATCTCATGAAGGTTTCCTACTCGGTTTTGGCTCAAACTCTCACACTTACCATGTACCAACAATTTCACACAAAAGGTTGAAGAGCCGGTAGATATGAAGTTTGATGAATCTAACGGCTCGCAAGTAGAGCAACTGCCAATTGATGTAGGTGACAAACATCCTTCGGAAGCAATCCAAGACTTGCCTATCGGCAAGATTCACCCAGTGGAGGTGAGGGAGAGTACCTCGTCTGTCCAAGTGTAAGCCTCAACCTCACGCCAAGGTGAACCACAAGTCGACTTGGAGGCATCCACAAGTGGGACGCGTTAAGACGATGAGAACAAGGATGTACAACAAGATGAACCTCGACGACCTCCTTCTCCACCTCCACAGGAGAACAACAACGCCAACAACAACGAAGCAAGACAAGAGGAAGAACAAGAAAATGAAGAGGATGTTCCACCCCGACCCAAACAAAAGCTATCATGAGTTTTAGCAAGAGTTTCAAGAGATCATCCTGTCGAACAAATATTTGACGACATTCAAACCGGGAGATTTACTCGCTCAAAATCTTGTTTAGCTAACTTTTGCGAACATTACTCATTCGTTTATAGCATTGAACCTATGAAGGTTGAAGAAGAATTAGAAGATCCGGATTCGATAAATGCCATGCACGAAGAGCTACACAACTTTGAGAGGAACCAAGTGTGGATGTTGGTTGAAAAACCTGATGAGAAGCACAATGTCATTGCAACCAAATGGGTGTTTTGGAACAAGCAAGATGAATATGGACAAGTTGTATGCAACAAGGCTCATCTCGTTGCTCAAGGCTACACTAAAGTCGAAGGTATGTATGGTGAGACTTATGCCCCCGTTGCTAGACTTGAGTCCATTCGCATTTACTTGCTTATGCCAATCATCATGACATTACCTTATATCAAATGGACATCAAAAGTGCTTTTCTTAATGGTGAAATTGAGGAGGAAGTTTATGTTAAACAACCTCTCGGCTTTGTTAATCCTAGGAAACCCGACCATTTTTAGAAACTTCACAAATCTCTTTATGGTCTTAAGCAAGCTCCTAGATCTTGGTATAAATGCTTGACTAAGTTTCTTCTTGACAAAGGGTTTGAAATTGGTAAAATTGATTCTACACTATTTACTCAAAGGGTTAATGGAGAATTATTTGTGTGCCGAATTTATGTTGATGATATCATATTTGGATCAACTAACCCTCATTTTAGTGAGAAGTTTGGGAAGCTTATGTCGGAGCAGTTTGAGATGTCTATGATGAGTGAACTCAAGTTCTTTCTTTGTTTGCAAATCAAGAAAACTAAGGAGGGGACCTTTATCTCTCAAACGAAGTATACCAAGGACTTATTCAAGAAGTTCAACATGCAAGAATGCAAAAGGTATGAATACCCCCATGCCTACTTGTGGACATCTTGACTTGACAAAGGATGGAAAACCGGTTGACCAAAAGGTTTACTGCTCTATGATTGGTTCATTGTTATACCTATGTGCCTCCCATCCCGATAGCATGCTAAGTGTGTGCATGTGTGCACGATATCAAGCAGCCCACAAAGAATGTCATCTTAAGCCTGTGAAAAGGATAGTGATATACATAATTTATACACCAAATTTTGGCATTTGGTATCCTAAGAGGTCTTCGTTTAATCTTGTTGGCTACTCCGATTTAGTCTTTTCCGGTGGCAAGGTTGATAGAATGTCCACTTTGGGTACTTGTCAATGTCTTGGTAGATCTCTTGTGTCTTGGTGCTCCAAGAAACAAAACTCGGTATCCTTATCCATCGCAGAAGCGAAATACATTGCCGCTGGTTCGTGTTGTGCTCAATTACTTTGGATAACCTAAACTCTTAAAGATTATGGGATATATGTGAAACATGTTCCATTGTTTTGCGACAATGAGAGTGCTATTAAAATTGCTCATAATCCCGTGCAACATTCTTGAACTAAGCATATTGAAGTTTGTCATCATTTCATTCGAGATCATGTTGCTAAGGGAGATATCAAACTTAAGCATGTTCATACTGATAAGCAATTGGCGGATATATTCACAAAACCACTAGATAAGAAAGTGTTTTGCAGGTTGAGAGGTGAATTGAACATCATTGATGCTTCAAATTTGGAGTAGAAACTCCATATGGATGCATGCAAGGCATGAGCCTCACTATGACTAATCCTTGACAATTCTCTTATGATGATGATCCTATGTCTTGGATATTCGTGCACTCTTGCATGCTATCTAACCATGTAGGTACTTGGATAAACCCAACTCTATGAGATTGCAACTTAATCACATTCTACACAATCTCTACATATCTAAGTCTCTAGAAAATGGTGTTTGAAGACAAGGAAGCACGAATCCATTCAATATATCCTTTGACAAATTCCTTATATCAACTTTCAATTGGAATTCAATTTCAATTGGTATCAAATTTCATGTTTGTCAATTTGGATACACAAGTGCTCTTCCTTACAAGACTAACCCATGTAGGAAGAAGAACTTCAACTACAAGTGGTGCTCCCATTTCTTGATGATCTACTCAACTTGAGTGCCCTACACAAGTTCAACTACATGACCAAGTTCAACTACATGACCAAGTTCAACACCACCACCCAAGGTATGTCATTCCATCTTAGAGAAGCTTTACCCCAAGACATGGGTCAGGGAAACTCAACAAGATATGAATACATCAAGATGCTTAAAAGAAAAATGGCAACCCCATTTTGAGCTTAAACGATGAGTATGACCTATTATAAAGTGTCCTCACTTGACTCCTAAGTCAATATACTCTAACATAGGTGACTTTGTCGCTGAACTTTTCTAGATGTCTTTTCTTTTCTCTGTTATTTTCTGCATTCCCCTGCATCCATTTCATTGCAAATCCTTCAGTTAATTCCTTGCATATCCTTGTGAGATCTTATTTTCCTAAGTGAGCCGAGGTGACAAGAATTTACTCTGTGGGTTGAACTCGGTCTCACCGGACTGATTTCTTTGGCTAAACTAAATCAACTCAGTGTCACCGATTGTAACCACTCGGTGCTACCGATTTCGGTCTTGAGACAAAATCTATGTCACTTGCATTCTGCACATTTGTCCCAGCTCCACTCTTTGTAACTTGTCTTCTACCAACATCATATATTAAATGTTGCTTTGTAATGTGACTCCAGGACCAAACCTACTTGACTCATGCTCCAGAAGTCCCTTCTTGGAAATTGATGTCAAAGGGGGAGAGAGCACATCAAAGCTTATCACATAAGAGAGAATGCACTCCTAAAAGTTTCTCCTGATGCTCTTATTCTTAAGAGGAAAGTTGTCTCATGTCTTCAAGAGGGGAAAGACATGAGTAGTACATGTTATGATTTTATCTTGCTTTGATTTCCTTGTTTGCTCTGATTTTCTATTACGCTATCTTCTCCCATTACCCCATGTCAGATTTAGGGGGAGAAAGACACCTAAGGGAAGAAAATCTTTGGAATTCATTGCATATCTATATTTTTTGGGACATGTCAATAACCAAATAGAGTACCTAGTACTCACACTCTACATGTCATCCCAGTCTCGGTATTCTTGTGTTCTTTAGTTCTTGCTCTGTTTAGTAGATGTTCTTGTGTTATCTAACCTTGTTCACCCAGGTACACCTTCTTCAAAACTAGCTCAAGACCACATGGTAATTATATGAATCACACTCATGTGCATGAAGATCTCTTGCTATGGTACATATTGTTTGCAAAAGAGACTCATGAACATGAAGGCATATTTCCAGCATCCACATCATTTTCTCTAATGCATATAGCCAAGACACATGTAACTCATTGATTGCTCTGTCAAGTTTATGCATTCTCATACTCTTATGATCTATCTTCACATGATTGCATACATGTAGGGGGAGCTAATGCATGTTGCATGTATTTCCAAAGCTTTACATGTTATTTCCTTGTATCTTTATCTAAATCTTTGATGTATGTTGTCATCAATTACAAAAAAGGGGGAGATTGAAAGCACAAGTGCTCCCTGGGTGATTTTGGTAATTTATGTCAACATATATCTTGTTGGACTAATATTTCTACCTAGTATATTTTAGATGAGTTCAACATTGGAGTCGCATGGACATGGACAAGAGGATGTGGAACCCCTTCAAGATGCTAAGGACAAATATTGGCAAAAGCTCAAGACGCTACATTTTCATTTTAGTGATCCAAGATCACATTCAGTCCACAGGAAAGCCAATACTATTACAAGGGCATGTGGTGTTGCTTAATGGCTTGCTTTGTCACAGCCCCAGATCAGCCCTTGTTTGTTTTTGCTTTAGCATCCATGCAACATGTTTAAATTTTATGAAATTTGAAATGGGGATGACCAAGCCCTAGCACCAAAGCATTGCAAATAGGTTCAACTTCAAAATATTTTCAAGAACCTAAATTGGTTTGCAAAAATGTTCATGATTACTGGAAAAGGGTGAAAACCATATCCAGAGATGATGGATATGTTTCCAAGACATTTTTGGATTTTTGATTAAACCATATTGTATTTGAATTGGGGCATTTAAATACTGTTAATATTTTTAAATGCTCCAACAATTCTGAAAATAGTTGAGGGCCTCTGTAATAATTCAGTTAATGTCCACAATTATTCTCAGGATTTATAAAAAATGATTTAGTGTCTAAAACTAAATCAAAACAAACTACAGAAAATAGAAATAGAAAAGAGGAAATAAAAGAAAGGGAGAGAAGGCCACCAGGCCACCTACCTAACTTACCTGGCGCCCACTTACCTGGCCCAGCACGGCCCAGCCCATCTCCACTCCTCCCCTGTCGTCTTCCCCGCGCCAGTAGGCAGCGCGCGTGGCCGACGGGCGCCGACGCTGCCTCGGCCACCTCCTGCTTCCCCTGGCCACCTCCTGCTTCCTCCCCGAGCCCTCTAGCGACGCCACGCACCCCTCCTGGAACCCGCCGCTCACTCTCTCGTCCCCATCCTCTCCTCTGCTCTCTCTCCCTCTCACCCGAACGGAGCCACCGCCGCCGACGAGCGTCGCCGTGGCCACAGCCACTGCCTCGCCTCGACCCCCTCTTCCTCTCCACCAACCCATGCCCCGCCGGACGCCCTGCATCGCCGCCCACGCCGTCTTCCCCATCTCCGGCCGCCGAGGATCTTCGCTGTCGATTCGCCACCATCGTCGCTTCCCCGAGCCCGCTTCTACGGCCCCTGCAACCGCTGTGAGGCCACGACCCTTTTCCCTCTAACCCCATGCTCGATTGCCTCCCCTAACCGCCCTAACCACCTTGCCGAGGGCTCCTCGCCGCCGGCCATGGCACCGCCGTGGCCACAGATGTCTTAGCTCGCGTCTGAGCACGCCCTCGGGCTCGAGATGTTCCCAGGAGCCGAAAACTCCCATCGGTTCGTCCGTAGCTGCACCATAGCATCGTCTTAGGCGATGCCCGAGCTCCGGCTGCCGCCTCGCTCGCCATAGTTGCCGCTACTGGCCACCCCAGCCGCGGCCACAGCCACCGCTGGACGCGCCGCGTCCCGGACGTTCCAATGAGCCAAACCACGCGCCAAACCATCGCCCCTAGCTCAAATCCGAGCCGCGCCGCCGTGCGGAATGGTCGCTGCCGGCGATACTCCGGCGACTGCCGACGTGGCACGCTTAATTAGTGTTAATGATCCAACTAATTAAACCCACAACCACTGACAGTGGGCCCCACCCCTAGTCAAACCCCAGTCAGCGCTGGGTTTGACCGGGATTAGCTCCTGTGTCACTGACGTGTGGCCCCCACACGTCAGGTTTGACCTGGGGCGCCCAGTTGACCCTGCTGACGTCACCGTGACGTGGTGCTGACGCCATAAATCATTTCTGGATTTATTATTATTTCCGGAATTTCAGAAATAAATCATAAAAATTCAACCGTAACTCCAAATTAAATAATTTATATATGAAAAATTATCAGAAAAATTCAAGGAATCCATCTGTACCATTTTCATGCATGTTAGAACAACTTATAGCTGCTGTTTAGCACAAATCAATTAAATGGAATTTGAATAATCACATATGGAGTTTGAATTCGAATCTTGTATTCAAACCAACTTCATTTAACCTGTTGCTAGTTGCATTAGCCCAAAACACACTCATATTGCCATGTCATGGGCATGCATCATATTGTTGCATCGCATTGATTGTGTTCTCTCTTGTTTGCCGGTATTTGTCCCCTCTCGGTAGACGATGTTCCGACGATGTGATCGTTGACACTGATGAAGACTCAGTGTTATCTTCAGAAGTGCCAGGCAAGCAAAACCCCCCCTTGCTCATTCCGATAAAATCCCACTCTCTCGCTCCTGCTCTCTTTTACTGCATTAGGACAACATCGATTCATCTGTTACTTGATGCGGTAGTTGAACCCCTTTATCCTTTGCATGACCTGTCATTGCCACAGTAAATAGATGAAACCCACTAGCATGAGTAGGAGTTGTTTGAGCCCTGTTGTGCCTACTCATTCATGCTTGTTTGTCATGCCTGCTACTGCTTAGAGTTGAGTCAGGTCTGATTCATCGGGAATGAATCAGAGGTGTGTGAAAATGTCCTACTGTGTGTGAGCTAAGTGTGTGAATACGATTTGGTAAAGGTAGCGGTGAGAGGCCATGTAGGAGTACATGGTGGGTTGTCTCATTGCAGCCGTCCTCAGGAACTGAGTTCTGTGTTTGTGATCCATGATTCAGCTACTACCACGCATTGGGCCCGAAACCAATGGACCCTCTCGGCTTCTTGATCACCCTTGTCCTCTGTCCAGGAGTTGCAAGTAGTTTCTGGTGTTTGTAGTATGCTGGAGGCCGTGCGCAGCACTGACCGTAGGGGTGGGCTGTGATGCGGTAGGCACGTGGCACGGTGTACCGGGCGCCCGTTTGGTGTCTCGAGAACCCTGTTCACATCGTTTGGGGTTGTGAGCGAAACTCCGGCCGGATCTCCTCATGGATGGAACCCGAATAGGCGATAAACCTGGACTAGAGACTTGAGTGTTTAGGCAGGCCGTGGCCGACACCCACGTTGGGCTTCCGCTTGAAGGTTGCCGAGTACATGTCGTGTAAACGGCGGTAAGTGGTGAGAGCGTGTGTGAAGAAGTACACCCCTGCAGGGTTAACATCATCTATTCGAATAGCCGTGTCCGCGGAAAAGGACTTCTGGGTTGCTCATATCAGTTCATAGACAAGTGAAAGTGGATACTCTAAAATTCGCAAGATAAGCGTGAGTGCTATGGATGGCGTTCTCGTAGGGAGACGGGAGCGGATCCATAGTGGTGTATTGATATGGTGAATATGTGGACTCGTGTGCGCCACCTCAAAAGAGTTACTTGCAGTCGTAGTTCAGGATAGCCACCGAGTCAAAGCTGGCTTGCTGCAGTTAAACCCCACCATCCCCTTTGTTGATAATGATGCATATGTAGTTAGTTCTGATGTAAGTCTTGCTGGGTACATTTGTACTCACGTTTGCCTATTTTATGTTTTTGCAGAGAGACTTCGGTCTCACTAGTAGTTTCGCGTGGACTTCGACGTTTAGCTTGTTACCTCAGCTACGATCTTGTGCCCTCGGCAGGATCTGGTAGATAGTCAGGCTTCTCAGCCTTTTCATTTATAGATGTCTGTACCCAGACATGATAAGCTTCCGCATGTGCTTTGACTTGTATACTCTGATTGTTGGGTCATGAGACCCATGTTTGTAATATCTCGCTCCTCGGAGCCTATTGAATAAATTACTTGAGTCGTAGAGTCATGTTGTGATGCCATGTTGTATTTGCACATATCAAGCATATTGTGTGTATGTTATTGAAATGCTTGGTATGTGTGGGATCTGACCATCTAGTTGTTTATCTTTAGTAGCCTCTCTTACCGGGAAATGTCTCCTAGTGTTTCCACCGAGCCATGGTAGCATGCTACTGCTCCGGAACACTTAGGCTGGCCGGCATGTGTCCTTCTTCGTTCCTGTGTCTGTCCCTTCGGGGAAATGTCACGCGATGAATACCGGAGTCCTGTTAGCCCGCTACAGCCCGGTTCACCGGAGTCCTGCTAGCCCAGTGCTACAGCCTAGATTCACTCGCTGATGACCGACACGTTCGATGCTGGGTCATGGATGCCTGTCCCTGTAAGTCTGTGCCACTTTGGGTTTACGACTAGCCATGTCAGCCCGGGCTCCTTATCATATGGATGCTAGCGACACTGTCATATACGTGTGCCAAAAGGCGCAAACGGTCCCGGGCTAAGGTAAGGCGACACCCGTGGGAATACCGTGCGTGAGGCCGCAAAGTGATATGAGGTGTTACATGCTAGATCGATGTGGCATTGAGTCGGGGTCCTGACAGCGTTGGTATCAGAGCTTGACTGCCTGTAGGATTACCAAGCCAAACTGGTCGAAGTTGAGTCTAGAAATGCTTTAGTTATGAAAGGGAATTGATTGTGGGATGGAACGTAAGGCTCTTTTTACTCCTTGTACCTTATGCCTTCTGATCTGAGTCATCTTATCTTTCTTACGGGGTTAAGGAACTAGGTCTTCTCATCTTTCTATCAGGATCACGTGTTACTAATCCGTAGACCTATAGAACTGTTGGACTTAAGCCTCAGTCCAGTTCCTACTACTTCCGTATGTTAATTGTTGATCTCCAAACCTTATTATTGTGCTTCCGAGTGGTTATGCCACCATTTTTGTGAATGTCTCAAATCTTTTTGAGCATTTACAGCCGTTATGCTGTCCGAGTCATCCCTGGTTTCTAAACAGTCTGATGCATTTGCAAATCCCTTCCTTCCGTTCCTGATGTCCTTTCGGGCCAGATTAAGCACACTAATCAGTGAGTTGAGGTACTTTATTGCCTTGACATATATGTTGGAGCTGGTATTATGACCCTAGGTGTCTTAGGGGATCATCTAGTAATTTAGCCATGATTTGTGCCCCAGTGTGATGATTCTGGCCTTTATTCTCGAAAGCATTCCGTGATGCTACTTAGTAGTAGGTATTCTATTCCTGGGTTTTCGAACCGAGATTCACTCTACTTACTTCATGTTGATAATGTTTGCTAGTTCTTTTAGGATATTAGTAACTTTGCGATAGTCCTCGAAGTTCGTGGTATTTCCTTCTTCCAAATACTATGAACCACTTTATGGCAGATATTTATTGGATCCAACGATCACAAGCAGAATGCTCTTGATGAGTTCTCCATTATATATTGTGACTCTGCCAGTTCTACCTTTCCGCATGGGTTATCCAGAAGAATTATGTTGAACCTGGTTCGACATACTAATCTATGCATCCACAACTCAAAAAGTTATATGTTCCTTTGAGTTGTCCCTCTTTAGTTGCATTCTGACCCTCGTCTATCAATTGATAGTCAAGGGTATGCATGCATTCGTTTATCGATACCTATTACTCTTGTGGTCCGTCAAGCCATTCTATCGCGGAATGACTAGGAGAAACAAACTCCAGTACCTCTTCCATGTCCAGGACTGGGTCAAAGTAGTTGTATCTCGCAGATCAAAATGCCAATCTAGCCTTTGCTCTGTTCTACCTTGGAGTATTACCATCTTTTATATCAGGATTGTTATAGGAATTGCACACCATCCTATGAACTCTTGGTACAGTGATACTTCTTGCCATCATTGTTCATTCCTCGGTTCCTGTGTTATTGTAACCGGAATGCCGACAAATGAATCATGGCGTGTGAAATCAATACTGCTAGCAACTCTGTTGCTTGGTAGTTAATGGACCACAACCTCATTCTTAGCGTGCTGATTATTGAGTCATCATTCTAAGATTGATCGTGCTACCTAGTCCTTATTTCGGTGCACCCTTCGATTGATGAGTTAGGATCTTGTCAAGTCCTCACTCATTTGATCATATCGTCTTGCCCTCAAAAGCGAAATTGTTCTCGAGCTTAGTAACATACCGGTGGTTTGTGATTTTCCGAATATCTTCTCGGAAGTATTACCAGGTTGTCCCTTGACTGTTATGTTGAGCTCGTGATCAAGTTGGTTTCTTGTGAACCACCTTCTCTCCAAGAATCGGTGTTAGATATCCCTGAGCTAGTTGGTTAAGCTAGACAACAACTTGGAGAGTTGGAAGATAAAAGCTTGCCTGACTTAGTTCGTTCCAAAGGGATATTCTTGTGTAGTGTGTGTTGAAGAAAGGTGATGTCTTCATTGATTGATCCTCGCGATCAATTGCTGGACTTATCGTCCTAACCAAAACTTTGATTTGAGTATGGGCTATCCTCAAATCAAGTCAGAACCAACGATGTTCGTAATGTTGTCTTATTCGTGGTTGATCCCTCGAGCATACACCATTACATCTTTGGTCTGACCAAAGCTATCACTGTGTTCACTTAACTATGGAATTCCTTTTAAAAGGAAACCTAGATGAATTGTTGTTGAGCCGATTGGCAACATCCTTATCTCCTCCATGATGTTGTTGAACATTAAGCTAGTGTTGGAAACTTTTGAAAGCATTTTCTTCATGCTAGCTCATGAAGTATTTGTTTGATGAAAGGAGTGACTTCCTCTTATACACGTGCATTTGGTGAAAGTTGCTGCCGTGAATTTGAGAAAGTTAGTTTTGCTTCCTATGGAATCATCCCAAATTAGTCATGCATACGTGCGAAGTATTCTGTGGTTTGGAGACTTGCAACCTCCATTCTATATGTGTTCCGTAGCACCCCAAGCCACTGACTGATTTGTTCAAGAAAAGGAGTTAAGTGTTAATCCATGGTAATGCACAAGACTCTGATATCCCTGATGATGGTTCCCTACCAGAATTCGGTAGTGTTTTATTGTAAGACTACCATGTGATCATGTTTGTCTGGGATAACGTGTTCACTTGTTTGTAGCAGAACCAACTCATGTTTTGGAGCTTACTATCGTAGTTCATTCCCCGAGAATCTCGCAACGTCATCTCGTCGATTTGTGTTGCAAACTTTCGTTTTTCTTCCTAGATTCGATGAGTCTGGAATATCCTGACACCAACCAGATCTGAATCTCAAGCAGATATGATGGTTTGGAACATTTCCCAAGAACTATAATATCGGTCCCTCGGAAACCGGTAAAGTGGATGTCATGGCCAACACACCCCGTCGGGAGACCTAATATTGTAGTATCTTGATTGGAGAACTTGGCCACCTCCCCATAAGGATTTCGTAGGATTTACCTCCGTAACTGTTCCTTATGGATTCTATTGCTCCCGAAGTCCGACCTTTTTACTTGATGTTTTAGATATCAAACCATATCTATGAATGGGTTACACTAGCACATCAAGGAGAACATTAGAAGCGGAGTGCTAAATGTCTCTCGGTCGATCATCCAGATTTGCCCTTGGCCTCGCTAAGATGAAATCTGAGAAAGTGTTATCTTCTTTTGCATCCGCATCGTCCGTCAGTATTCATCATGGTAGTAAGTTGTGTGCCAGGATCCTTGACACGGATATCGGTAAAACCTTGATGATTGTGGAAATGCTCAAGTTCTTGAGAGCACGCTCAAGCACTAGGTGATATCACCGGCACTAACTGGGGTTACTCTCAGTTTCCTCGGTTATGCTATGACCTTTTCAAACAGTGAATTCACTCTCTATTGTTGGGTTCTTCCCCAGTTACCAGAATCATTCCCAGAATTTGCATTTTGTTCCCAGCTTGCACCGCCGATGTGCCATTCTTCCATGGGTCTCTTCCATTTCCGGTGATAAGCAAAAATCATCCATTGCGTTGTCTTCAACAAGGTAGTCCACATCATCCATCCTAGTCCGGGTGTACCATTCCTTTGCACTCCGCCAAACGATCGTTGTGAATTGCCTTAGGCTGGTATAAAGAGTTTCAATGATCTTTGAATCAAAGGTAATTCTTTTTGCCACTTAAGGGGATATTTCTACGAGTCACCATCCCTAAGGTGCCCCATTATGGTATCATGGCAATTCAATTCCTCGCTACGTTGACAACCGATCACCACATTCTTAAGTCTGGAATTGTTGTCTACTTAGCGAACCCTCGTCATGTGTCTCACTCTATTTCTTCAGATCTGTGCTTCGCCTCTCAGCTCAAGAGATGTTGCTATGTCTCATCCCGAGAGTTACTCCTGAGTTGTTCGACCTCCGAGAAGAACGATTCTTTTAGGGTCTTTCCTTTCCTCTCGTTGTCATGTTAGTTGGAGTTCTCAGAGGAAGACGTCGAGACAAAGATGGTGATCGAAACAACGTTCCTATGAAGTGCAACCTGGATCGTGAAGATTGTACTAGTTTGCGTTCCCCCTTCACCTTACCCTACGCTTGAATCTCGGGACGAGATTTTTGTTTAGTGGGGGTGAGCTGTCACAGCCCCAGATCAGCCCTTGTTTGTTTTTGCTTTAGCATCCATGCAACATGTTTAAATTTTATGAAATTTGAAATGGGGATGACCAAGCCCTAGCACCAAAGCATTGCAAATAGGTCCAACTTCAAAATATTTTCAAGAACCCAAATTGGTTTGCAAAAATGTTCATGATTACTGGAAAAGGGTGAAAACCATATCCAGAGGTGATGGATATGTTTCCAAGACATTTTTGGATTTTTGATTAAACCATATTCTATTTGAATTGGGGCATTTAAATACTGTTAATATTTTTAAATGCTCCAACAATTCTGAAAATAGTTGAGGGCCTCTGTAATAATTCAGTTAATGTCCACAATTATTCTCAGGATTTATAAAAAATGATTTAGTGTCTAAAACTAAATGAAAACAAACTACAGAAAATAGAAATAGAAAAGAGGAAATAAAAGAAAGGGAGAGAAGGCCACCAGGCCACCTACCTAACTTACCTGGCGCCCACTTACCTGGCCCAGCACGGCCCAGCCCATCTCCACTCCTCCCCTGTCGTCTTCCCCGCGCCAGTAGGCAGCGCGCGTGGCCGACGGGCGCCGACGCTGCCTCGGCCACCTCCTGCTTCCCCTGGCCACCTCCTGCTTCCTCCCCGAGCCCTCTAGCGACGCCACGCACCCCTCCTAGAACCCGCCATCACTCTCTCGTCCCCATCCTCTCCTCTGCTCTCTCTCCCTCTCACCCGAACGGAGCCACCGCTGCCGACGAGCGTCGCCGTGGCCACAGCCACTGCCTCACCTCGTCGTTGCGCCCAGAGGCTCCACCTCGACCCCCTCTTCCTCTCCACCAACCCATGCCCCGCCAGACGCCCTGCATCGCCGCCCACGCCGTCTTCCTCATCTCCGGCCGCCGAGGATCTTCGCCGTCGATTCGCCACCATCGTCGCTTCCCCGAGCCCGCTTCTACGGCCCCTGCAACCGCTGTGAGGCCACGACCCTTTTCCCTCTAACCCCATGCTCAATTGCCTCCCCTAACCGCCCTAACCACCTTGCCGAGCGCTCCTCGCCGCCGGCCATGGCATCGCCGTGGCCACAGATGTCTTAGCTCGCGTCTGAGAACGCCCTCGGGCTCGAGATGTTCCCAGGAGCCGAAAACTCCCATCGGTTCGTCCGTAGCTGCACCATAGCATCGTCTTAGGTGATGCCCGAGCTCCGGCCGCCGCCTCGCTCGCCGTAGTTGCCGCTACCGGCCACCCCAGCCGCGGCCACAGCCACCGCTGGACGCGCCGCGTCGCGGACGTTCCAATGAGCCAAACTGCGCGCCAAACCATCGCCCCTAGCTCAAATCCGAGCCGCGCCGCCGTGCGGAATGGTCACCGCCGGCGATACTCCGGCGACTTCCGACGTGGCACGCTTAATTAGTGTTAATGATCCAACTAATTAAACCCACAGCCACTGACAGTGGGCCCCACCCCTAGTCAAACCCCAGTCAGCGTTGGGTTTGACCGGGATTAGCTCCTGTGTCACTGACGTGTGGCCCCCACACGTCAGGTTTGACCTGGGGCGCCCAGTTGACCCTGCTGACTTCACCGTGACGTGGTGCTGACGCCATAAATCATTTCTGGATTTATTATTATTTCAGGAATTTCAGAAAATGCCCTAAACCTCAATAAATCATAGAAATTCAACCGTCACTCCAAATTAAATAATTTATATATGAAAAATTATCAGAAAAATTCAAGGAATCCATCTGTACCATTTTCTTGCATGTTAGAACAACTTATAGCTGCTGTTTAGCACAAATCAATTAAATGGCATTTGAATAATCACATATGGAGTTTGAATTCGAATCTTGTATTCAAACCAACTTCATTTAACCTGTTGCTAGTTGCATTAGCCCAAAACACACTCATATTGCCATGTCATGAGCATGCATCATATTGTTGCATCGCATTGATTGTGTTCTCTCTTGTTTGCCGGTATTTGTCCCCTCTCGGTAGACGATGTTCCGACGATGTGATCGTTGACACTGATGAAGACTCAATGTTATCTTCAGAAGTGCCAGGCAAGAAAAAAAACCCCTTGCTCATTCCGATAAAATCCCACTCTCTCGCTCCTGCTCTCTTTTACTGCATTAGGACAACATCGATTCATCTGTTACTTGCTGCGGTAGCTGAACCCCTTTATCCTTTGCATGACCTGTCATTGCCACAGTAAATAGATGAAACCCACTAGCATGAGTAGGAGTTGTTTGAGCCCTGTTGTGCCTACTCATTCATGCTTGTTTGTCATGCCTGCTACTGCTTAGAGTTGAGTCAGGTCTGATTCATCGGGAATGAATCAGAGGTGTGTGAACATGTCCTACTGTGTGTGAGCTAAGTGTGTGAATACGATTTGGTAAAGGTAGCGGTGAGAGGCCATGTAGGAGTACATGGTGGGTTGTCTCATTGCAGCCGTCCTCAGGAACTGAGTTCTGTGTTTGTGATCCATGATTCAGCTACTACCACGCATTGGGCCCGAAACCAATGGACCCTCTCGGCTTCTTGATCACCCTTGTCCTCTGTCCAGGAGTTGCAAGTAGTTTCTGGTGTTTGTAGTATGCTGGAGGCCGTGCGCAGAGCTGACCGTAGGGGTGGGCTGTGATGCGGTAGGCACGTGGCACGGTGTACCGGGCGCCCGTTTGGTGTCTCGGGAACCCTGTTCACATCGTTTGGGGCTGTGAGCGAAACTCCAGCCGGATCTCCTCATGGATGGAACCCGAATAGGCGATAAACCTAGACTAGAGACTTGAGTGTTTAGGAAGGCCGTGGCCGACACCCATGTTGGGCTTCCGCTTGAAGGTTTCCGAGTACATGTCGTGTAAACGGCGGTAAGTGGTGAGAGCGTGTGTGAAGAAGTACACCCCTGCAGGGTTAACATCATCTATTCAAATAGCCGTGTCCGCGGAAAAGGAGTTCTGGGTTGCTCATATCAGTTCATAGACAAGTGAAAGTGGATACTCTAAAATTCGCAAGATAAGCATGAGTGCTATGGATGGCGTTCTCGTAGGGAGACGGGAGCGGATCCATAGTGGTGTATTGATATGGTGAATATGTGGACTCGTGTGCGCCACCTCAAAAGAGTTACTTGCAGTCGTAGTTCAGGATAGCCACCGAGTCAAAGCTGGCTTGCTGCAGTTAAACCCCACCATCCCCTTTGTTGATAATGATGCATATGTAGTTAGTTCTGATGTAAGTCTTGCTGGGTACATTTGTACTCACGTTTGCCTATTTTATGTTTTTGCAGAGAGACTTCGGTCTCACTAGTAGTTTCGCGTGGACTTCGACGTTTAGCTTGTTACCTCAGCTACGATCTTGTGCCCTCGGCAGGATCTGGTAGATAGTCAGGCTTCTCAGCCTTTTCATTTATAGATGTCTGTACCCAGACATGATAAGCTTCCGCATGTGCTTTGACTTGTATGCTCTGATTGTTGGGTCATGAGACCCATGTTTGTAATATCTCGCTCCTCGGAGCCTATTGAATAAATTACTTGAGTCGTAGAGTCATGTTGTGATGCCATGTTGTATTTGCACATATCGAGCATATTGTGTGTATGTTATTGAAATGCTTGGTATGTGTGGGATCTGACCATCTAGTTGTTTATCTTTAGTAGCCTCTCTTACCGAGAAATGTCTCCTAGTGTTTCCACCGAGCCATGGTAGCATGCTACTGCTCCGGAACACTTAGGCTGGCCGGCATGTGTCCTTCTTCGTTCCTGTGTCTGTCCCTTCGGGGAAATGTCACGCGATGAATACCGGAGTCCTGTTAGCCCGCTACAGCCCGGTTCACCGGAGTCCTGCTAGCCCAGTGCTACAGCTTGGATTCACTCGCTGATGACCGACACGTTCGATGCTGGGTCATGGATGCCTGTCCCTGTAAGTCTGTGCCACTTTGGGTTTACGACTAGCCATGTCAGCCCGGGCTCCTTATCATATGGATGCTAGCGACACTGTCATATACGTGTGCCAAAAGGCGCAAACGGTCCCGGGCTAAGGTAAGGCGACACCCGTGGGAATACCGTGCGTGAGGCCGCAAAGTGATATGAGGTGTTACATGCTAGATCAATGTGGCATTGAGTCGGGGTCCTAACATGCTTGCTCAAAATGCTTGGTAATATGCTCCAAAACCATCAGCCACATTCTCACATCCACATATGTTCTAAATATAAATGTCAAACTCGGCCTCACCGATTGTGTCTATCCGGCGCCACCGAGTTTCATCTTATCCAGCCACTGCCAAACCCTAGTCATTTTGGTCTAACCGATGGGATCTCGGTCTCAACGAGATGGGCTTGCAAATTCTTTGTGATCTATTGTAACATTTTTGGTCAAACCGAGTTTGTTCAGTCAGTCTAACCGAGCTTGTTCAGTCGGTCCCACCGAGTTTGCTTGACCAATCCTCTGTTCGCTTATTACCAAAATCGGTCTCACCGAGTTTGAGTAATTGGTCAACCGAGATGAGATTTTACCCTAACCCCTGCACATCAGTCTCACCGAGATGACCAAGTCGGTCCAATCGAAAAGCCTAACGTTCACATTTTGAACTGAATCGGTTTGACCGATTTTTCCTATTCGATCCCACCGAATTTGGGAATCTGTGTGTAACAACTAGATTTTGTGTGGAGGCTATATATACCACTCTACCTATTCTTCATTCGTGAGGAGAGCCATGAGATCATGCATAACTTCCAGCATTCATTTTTTGAGAGAGAACCACCTACTCATGTGTTGAGACCAAGATATTTCAATCCAACCACAAGAATCTTGATCTCTAGCCTTCCCCAAGTTGCTTTCCACTCAAATCATCTTTCCACCATAGCCAAATCTGTGTGAGAGAGTTGAGTGTTAGGGAGACTATCATTTGAAGCACATGAGCAATGATTTCATCATCAACACACCATCTATTACCTTTTGGAGAGTGGTGTCTCCTAGATTGGTTAGATGTCACTTGGGAGCCTCCATCAAGATTGTGGAGTTGATCCAAGGAGTTGGTAAGGGCAAGGAGATCGCCTACTTCGTGCAGATCTACCCTAATGATGCAAGTCCTTCGTGGGCGATGGCCATGGTGGGATAGACAAGGTTGCTTCTTCGTGGACCCTTCGTGGGTGGAGCCCTCTGTGGACTCATGCAAATATTACCCTTCGTGGTTGAAATCTCCATCAATGTGGATGTACGATAGCACCACCTATCGGAACCACACCAAAAATCTCCGTGTCTCCAATTGCGTTTGCATACTCCAATCCCATCCCTTTACTTTCTTGCAAATTACATGCTTTACATTCCGCTGCTCATATACTCTTTGCATGCTTGGTTGAATTGTATTGTGTATGCTTGAAATTGTGTTACTCTACCACCTCAACTTGAAAAACTTAAAAATTGCCAACTTTGTTTGTTGAGGGTCTAATCACCCCCCTCTAGACACCTCTTGTCGATCCTTTCACTCTCTCAGAAGTATTAAGAAGTATGGACTCCACTTTCACATCAAGTTAATTAATAATTCGTATCAATCTTTCTTTTTCCACTTTATATATACCACTTTGGTATTTGGCCCAGCCTCTCAAAAACTGGCGCAAATGTCTAATTTTGTTTTTCCATCTCTCCTCACTAGAAGATCCTCCCATGTATCTCGCCCATTCAGCCGCAATCACTCCATGAAACCTTACCTCTCATACCATCCTAATATGAAAGAGAAAGTATTTGTTTCCCACGTGGGTCGCTTCCTCAAAATCAACCAGAAGTGGGGTATGGTCAGAGATGGCCCTCTATAAAGCGTGAACTGTAACCAGCAGAAATTTTTGTTCCCACTCAACACTAGCGAGAACCCTGTCCAACTTCTTGAAAGTAGGAATTGACAAAGAATTGGCCCACGTGAATTGCCTACTAGTGAGGTTAATCTCCCTCAAATCGAGACTTTCAATTAAACATGAATGACCACCTTCCATCAAAGTTGTCATTATTTTTTTCCTCTTGTCTTCTAATGATATTGAAATGTCCCCCCACCAGAATGTGTAGCCTTTCAACCCCACAAATTCACACCAGATTTGCAAGGAATTCAGGTTTAAGCTCTGGTTGTGCCGCACCGTATACGGCCACCAAAGCCCATCGGAGGCCATCAATTTTCGACCTTACATGAAATTTGGCACAAAAATCCCCGTGGACCACATTCAGCAGCTCTAAAGTTTCGCACTTCACCCCAAGTAGTAACCCTCTGGATCTCCCCTTGGAGGTAAAAAATGTCAGTCAGAATTAACCCCCCCCCCCCTGAAATTGTGTTGAGAAACTGGGAGGTGAAATTATCTCTACCCGTCTCCAATAAAGCCATTAAATCTAATTTTTGTTCTACTGAAGTATCGCTAAGGAATCTTCTTTTAGCCAAGTCCGCTAGACCTCAGCTTCTCTAGAATACCCCTTTCATATTTCATCATGGAATTTTTTCTTTTGTTTAACTCTCGCACTCCGATGCACCACCGATGTAGGATAAACCTTCCTCTTCTAGGGTTTTTTGGTTTATCCTTCATCTCCTCAACATTTTGAGCATCGGTGTCAGGAGTGGCCTCTGGCTGCAAAGGGGCCACATACCCCTCTGGAACCATATCCTCCTCCTCAACCTCTAAGCCCTCCATGGGGACTAAACCCTCATAGAGACTCTGAAGCGCAGTTACTCCAAGATCAATGATATCTGCTTCACTGATATGTCTCCATCGTATCTATAATTTTTGATTGTTTCATGCCAATATTATACAACTTTCACATACTTTTGGCAACATTTTATATGATTTATTTGGACTAACCTATTGATCTAGAGCCCAGTGCCAGTTCCTGTTTGTTGCATGTTTTTGTTTCGCGGAAAATCCATATCAAACGAAGTCCAAATGCAATAAAAACTTACGGAGAATTATTTTGGAATATTTTTGAATTTTGGGAGGTGGAATCAACGTAAACGGGGACCACAGGCCCCAAGATACACCAGGGCGCCAGGGGGTGCCCGGCGCGCCCAGGTGTCTTATGCCCTCCTCAAAGGTCAGTTGGGCCCTTCTTCTGGTGCAAGAAAGATAATTTATGGAAAAAAATGTGTAAAAAATTCATTGGAATCGGAGTTACGGGTCTCTAAGAATTTAAGAAACCGTGAAAGGCCAGATCTGGGGAACGCGAAACAGAAGAGAACAGAGAGGTAGATCCATTCTCGGAGGGCTCTCGCCCCTGCACCTCCATGTAAACCATGACCTGAGGGGGAACTCTCCTCCCATCTAGGGGGATGCCAAGCAAGAATAATAAGGAGGGGGCTCTCTCGCCCTCTCTCCCAGTGACGCTGGAACGCCGTGGGGCTAGGATCATGATGACGATCTACATCGACATTCTTGCTACCATCAACACCAACTCTCTCCCCCTCTATGCAGCGGTGTAACACCTCTTCTCCCCCGTGTAATCTCTACTTAAACATGGTGCTCAACTACATATATTATTTCCCAATGATATTTGGCTATCCTTAGATGTTTGAGTAGATCTGTTTTGTCCTATGGGTTAATCATGATCTTGGTTGGTATGATTGTATATTTTATTTATAGTGCTGTCCTACGGTGCCATCCGTCTCGTGCAAACGTGAGGGATTCCCGCTCTAGGGTGCTGCAATACGTTCATGATTCACTTACATTGGGTTGCGAGACTGGCAGAAGCTTAAACCCGAGTAAGTGGGTTGTCTTGTATGGGATAAAGAGGACTTGATACTTAATGCTATGGTTGGGTTTCACGACCTTAATGATCTTTAGTTGTTGCGGATGCTTGCTAGAGTTCCAATCATAAGTGCATATGATCCAAGTAGAGAAAGCATGTTAGCTCATGCCTCTTCCTCATATAGAATTATGAGAATGATTACCCGTACTTGTTATCGATTGCGTAAGGACAAATTCCTTTCTTGTTGAGGCATGAGTACCTTATAATTTATTCGTAGTTTTATTCTCGCAAAGTACTCATAGTTTTATTCTCGCAACATAGTTTCATACTTGTTCTAGGTAAAGCAAACATCAAGTGTGCGTAGTGTTGTATCGGTGGTCGATAGAACTTGAGGGAACATTTGTTCTACCTTTAGCTCCTCATTGGGTTCGACACTCTTATCTACCGAAGAAGGCTACAAACAATCCCCTATACTTGTGGGTTATCAAGACCTTTTTCTGGCGCCGTTGCTAGGGAGCAATAGCGTGGGGTGAATATTCTCGTGTTTGCTTGTTTGCTTTATCTCTAAGTAGATTTTATTTTCTATTGTAAATTGTTCTCTATATTTAGTCATGGATATGGAACACAAAATACCAAAAAAAATAGTGGTACTTTCTACTCATGGAGATGGGGAACCTCCTAAAACCCTCGATGCTCATTATGCAAAAAAATATTACGCACTACTTTGATAATCCTGAGAAAACCCCATTCAACATGATAATAGGAGACATGTTATATAAACATGAATACTTTAGGGATTATCGCTTGACACAAAAAGGGGAATTGTTATGGGATAAAATTGATATGCTGCATTGGTATGCTTGGAATTTATGCTAGAGGCATGATTTTATTTGTTGCTCTAGGATGAATGCTCCGGACCTTCCTTTTTATGCAAATTTAAAGATAATGAAACCATAGCTTCTTATGCTAATGGTAGATATGATTACTATGATTTGGAAAGAATAGAAGAATTTGTTGCTTTTAAGGTTGCTTATGAAATTAAATCTTTATTTTTAATGTATGAAGCTTTTGATGATGATGTTTATAGACATGGAAATTTTGCCATCCTTAAATATTGCTATGATAATTACAAATAAAATTCCGATATTGTTGTATATATTGAGAAAGTATCCACTGTCCAAGATAAGACTAATATTTTGCTAGAGTCTATGGAAGAAGAAATTGATGAAACTGCGAGCTCATTGGATGAAAAAGATGATGAGGAGAGTGAAGAACAAAAGGAGGAAGCGCGGATTAGATACCCGTGCCCACCTTCTAATGAGAGTAACTATTCAACTCATACCTTGTTTAATTTCCCTTCGTTCTTACTAAAGGGTGAATGTTAAGATCATTGCTATGATCTCGTTGATTCATTCGAAATATACCTTTTTGATGAACTTGATGATTACTAAGCTTGTGGCCAAAATGCCAATATGAATTATGCCTATGGTGCTGAACTTGCTATAGTTCCTTATGTTAAGAATGAAATTGTTGCTATTGCACCCACGCATGATAGTCCTATTACATTTTTGAATTCTCCCAGCTACACTATATCGGACAAACTTGCACTTATATTAAGAATTACATTGATGGGTTGCCTTTTACCATTGCACATGATGATTTTGATGAATATAATATGCATGTGCTTCCTGCTCCTACTTGCAATTGTTATGAGAGAGGAACTACATCTCTGCCTCTCTATGTTTCCAACATGATAAAACTGCAAGAAACTGTGTATGCTATGTATTGGCCTTTACTTGATGTGCATGAATTGCTCTTGTATGACATTCCGATGCATAGTGAGAGATAGGACTGCGTCATTGCTTGATTATGTTTCTTTGTGCTCACTACTAAATGCCAAATCATTGCTAATTAAAATTGGCTTTGATATACCTTGGGATCCGGGTGGATCCATTATTTGAGCACTTTATGCCTAGCTTAATGGCTTGAAAGAAAGCGCTGCCAGGGAGAAAACCTGGCAGTTTTAGATAGTCATTTATTTCTGTTGAGTGCTTTTATAAAATTTAAAAACAAAAAAAATAGAGCGAAACCTAAAAAACTTTTTTTCTAAAAGAGAAGCGATTGAAAGGTGATGCATTGGAGAAGCGAGGGTCGACCTTGAACACTTGTGTTCATGCTCATGGAAACAATGTAGAACTTTTCATGAAGATTATCACAAAAATAATTATCCCCTTGTACAAATCCATTTTATTTAAAAAATAATGTGCCAAGATAGGCCTTTAGGATGATTAGATTGCTTGTTGGTGTGTGTGGTGCAGGAACAGAAACTTTGGTTGTAGCGCGTGAATTTTCAATTTTTTTACTAGAACATCAAACGTTTCTGAAACTTTTTTCACAGTACTTCTATACAAATTGTTTATGTTGTCCTAATTTTTCAGAATTGTTTGAGTTGCAGAAGTATGGTAGTGTTTAGATTACTACAGACTGTCCTGTTTAAGATAGACTATGTTTTTGATGCATTGTTTTGCTTGTTTTGATGAAACTGTCAATTCTATCAGTGGTATAAGCCATGGAAAAATTATATTATAGTAGCTACAATGCAAAACAAAATATAAATTGGTTTGCAATATTACTTAGAGTAGTGATTCACTGTATTATACTAACAGATCTTACCGAGCTTTTTGTTGAGTTTTGTGTGGATGAAGTGAAGAAAGATCAAGGAGGTCTCATTATGAGGAGAAGGAGGAGAGGCAAGAGCTCAAGCTTGGGGATTCCCAAGGCACCCCAAGTAAATATTCAAGGAGACTCAAGCATCTAAGCTTGGAGATGCCCCAGAAGGCATCCCATCTTTCTTTAACATGTATCTTTATGTTTTCTTCTTTGTTTCGTTCATGTGATATGCGTAAATCTTGGAGCGTCTTTTGCATTTGGTTTTCACTTATTTTTCATGCACCATGCTGGTCAGATAGTCCATGGCCAATTTATAGAATGCTCATTGCACTTCACTTATATCTTTTTAGTATGGCTTTATAGAATGCTTCATGTGCTTCACTTATATCATTTGAAGTTTGGATTGCCTGCTTCTCTTCACATAGAAAACCGTTATTTGTAGAATGCTCTTTTTCTTCACTTATACTTATTAGAGCATGGTATTTTGTAGAAAGAGTTAAACTCTCTTGCTTCACTTATATCTATTTAGAGAGTCAAGGGGAATTGGTCAATTGCATGGTTAGTCATAAAATCCTACATAAAACTTATGGACCACTGAATATGATATGTTTGATTCCTTGCAATAGTTTTGCGATATAGGGATGGTAATATGTGGGAGGTACTAGTAAATAGTTGTGGTTAGTAGGAATTGGTGTTAAGGTTTGTGATTCCCGAAGCATGCATGTATAGGCCCAGTTCTTTTGCCACAATCTAGGGATTCTCCCAGAATCTGAGCCCTACACAGCTTCTCCCAGAATCTTAGAACCACATATGTTTTACAGTCCTATCTAATTAGACCCTAACTATATAGGATGGCAAAACAAATGGGGCTCAAAGGTTCTGGGAGAAGCTAGGTATTGGTCGGATTCTGGGAGAATCCCCGGATTCTGTCAAAAGAACTGGGCCATAGTCCCTCATTATGCTATGAAGTTGGAGCATGATTTATTGTTGATTGTCTTCCTTGTGAGTGGAAATCGGGGACAAGCGATGGTCTTTTCCTACCAATCTATCCCCCTAGGTTCATGCGTAGTAGTACTTTGCTTCGAGGGATAATAAACTTTTGCAATAAGTATATGAGTTCTTTATGACTAATGTGAGTCCATGGATTATACGCACTCTTACCTTTCCGCAATTTGCTAGCCTCTACGGTACCGTGCATTGCCCTTTCACATCTCGAGAGTCGGTGCAACCAAACCTCGTGATATGATACGCTCTATCACACATAAGCCTAATTATATCTTCCTCAAAATAGCCACCATACCTACCTATTATGGCCTTTCCATAGCCATTTCGAGATATATTGCCATGCAACTTCCGCCGCCTCCGTTTTGATGACTTGAGAATTCATTGTCATATTGATTTGCATGATCATATAGCTGACATAATAGTTGTGGCTCAGCCACCGTGCATCATTTTTATACATGTTATGCTAAATTATTGCACCTCCTGGTACACAGCCAGAGGAATTCA
Source organism: Triticum dicoccoides (assembly GCF_002162155.2). Classification (NCBI taxonomy): domain Eukaryota; kingdom Viridiplantae; phylum Streptophyta; class Magnoliopsida; order Poales; family Poaceae; genus Triticum; species Triticum dicoccoides. The sequence continues at coordinate 311,177,305 of NC_041383.1, read as the reverse complement.
TATAGAGTCATATTTTTGTTGAGTTGTATTATTGAGTTGTAAGTAAACAGAAGTGTGATGATCATCAATTTTCATTATTAGAGAATTACCCCGGTGAGGAAAGGATGATGGAGATTATGATTCCCACACAAGTCAGGACGAGACTCTGGACAATGAGAGAAAAAAGAAAAAAGAAAGAAAAAGGAATGAAAGAAAAAAATAAATAAAAGAGAAGGGGCATTGTTACTATCGTTTCCACACTTGTGCTTCAAAGTAGCACCATGTTTTTCATATAGAGAGTCTCCTATGTAGTCACTTTCATATACTAGTGGGAATTTTCCATTATAGAACTTGGCTTTGTATATTCCGACGATGGGCTTCCTCAAATGCCCGAGGTCTTCATGAGCAAGCAGGTCGGATGCACACCCACTTAGTTTTCATATTGAGCTTTCATACACTTATAGCTCTTAGTGCATCTGTTCCATGGCAATCCCTACTCCTCATGTTTATATCAATTTATGGGCATCTCCATAGCCCGTTGGTTAGCCGCGTTGATGTGAGACTTTCTTACTTATTTGTCTTCTCTATATTTACCCCTATCCTCATACTGTATTCTACCCATAGTCTTTATCCATGGCTTGCGCTCATGTACTGTGTGAGAGTAGAAAAAGCTGAAGAGTGTTAAAAAGTATTAACCGATTGTTTGGCTTGTCATTGGGGTTGTGCATGAAAAATACTTTGTGTAAAGAACACAAAGCATGACAAGACTATACGTTTTTGTAGGGATAGCTTTCTTTGGCGTTAATATTTTGAAAGACATGATTGTGTGTTGGGATGCCCGAGTATTGATGTCTTTATGTCAAATTATAGACTATGCCATGATTAGATATATGATCAAGTTTATGCTAGGTAGCATTCCACATCAAAAATTATCTTTTTTATCATTTAACTACTCGAGGACGAGCAGGAATTAAGCTTGGGGATGCTGATAAATCTCCGCCGTATGTATCATTTTTGATTGTTTCATGCCAATATTACCCAACTTTCACCTACTTTTGGCAACATTTTATATGATTTATTTGGACAAACCTATTGATCTAGTGCCCAATGCAAGTTCATGTTTCTTGCATGTTTTTGTTTCACAGAAAATCCATATCAAACGAAGTCCAAACGCAATAAAAATTTACGATGAATTATTTGAATATTTGTTAATTTTGGGAGGTGGAATCAACGTAAACGGGGGCCCACAGGCCCCAAGATACACCAAGGAGTGTCAGGGGATGCCCGGCGCGCCCAGGTGTCTTATGCCCTCCTCGAAGGTCGGTTGGGACCCTTCTTCTAGCGCAAGAACGATGATTTATGGAAAAGAATCATGTAAAAATTTCAGCGCAATCGGATTTACGGATCTCCGGGAATTTAAGAAACCGTGAAGGGCCAGATCTGGGGAATGAGAAATAGAAGAGAACAGAGAGGAAGATCCAATCTCGGAGGGGCTCCCGCCCTTCCGCTGCCATCAGGGGGAGGCCAAGGAAGAATAAGGAGGGGGGCTCTCTTCGCCTCTCTCCCGGTGGCGCAGGAATGCCGCCAGGGCTAGGATTGTGATGACGATCTACATCAACAATCTTGCTACCGTCAACATTAAGTATCTCCCCCTCTATGCAGCGGTGTAACACCTGTTCTCCTTGCTGTAATCTCTACTTAAACATGGTGCTCAACTCCATATATTATATCCCAATGATATTTGGCTATCCTATGATGCTCGAGTAGATCTGTTTTGTCCTGTGGGTTAATCATGATCTTGGTTGGTATGATTGTATATTTTATTTATTGTGTTGTCCTACGGTGCCTTACGCCTCGCGCAAATGTGAGGGATCCCCGCTGTAGAGTGTTGCAATACGTTCATGATTCGGTTATGGTGGGTTGCGAGAGTGACAGAAGCTTAAACCAAAGTAGGTGGGTTGTTGGGTAAGGGATAAATAGGACTTGATACTTAATGGTATGGTTGGGTTTCACGACCTTAATGATATTTAGTAGTTGTAGATGCTTGCTAGAGTTTCAATCATAAGTGCATATGATCCAAGTAGAGAAAGTATGTTAGCTCGTGCCTCTCCCTCATATAGAATTACAAGAATGATTACCGGTACTTGTTATCAAATGCCTAGGGACAAATGACTTTCTTGTTGACAAAAGCTATCTACTTTTATTACCTTGTAATTTATTCATAGTTTAATTCTCGCAAAGTAATCATAGTTTTATTCTTGCAAAATAGTTTCATACTTGTTCTAGGTAAAGCAAACGTCAAGTGTGCATAGAGTTGTATCGGTGGTCGATAGAACTTGAGGGAATATTTGTTCTACCTTCAGCTCCTCATTAGTTTTGACACTCTTATTTATCGAAAAATGATACAAATGATCCCCTATATTTGAGGGTTATCATTCCTTCATAGGTTTTATCACATCTAGATGTCGTATTAAAACCACAGCCCTATCGGTGTGTAAGTCTAGTAGAACATTAATTGATTTTGTGGTTTCTTTGACATTACTATGAAGAGAAATCCCTAAGTTGCTGGCTCTATCAATAATATCATGCTCAAAAAGTGCAGAATTGAACAACTTGTATTAGTTAACATACTTGTATGAACTGCGACGTCTCGAAGCTTGGCGGACCTCATAGCTCGCCCCATCTGTATGTCATCCACATCCGGCTGGTTCTGAATCTGATGACTAAAATGCCTGTCACCAGACATAGGATCCGGAATAGCTCCAAAAGCGATCACATCCTCTAGCGCAACTCCGGTCGGGTTGTGGCCGCCTTCCGTGTGCCCGACTAAGTTAGAACCAATGGGAGATACCGGTCTCCTAGACTGAGCCGTCGGTGCGTCAACCAAGGTGGTAGAATGAGAACCTAAGTGGCCCACATCACCGACCAGCGCGGACATCACCTATGTTAATCCAGTGGAATGAGGCAACCGAGGATGTGTAAAAAACTGAGGAGAACCCAAATGGTCGGCCAGAGGAGCACCCTCCGTCTCAGAAGGAGGAATATCTGCTACCTAAGGAACATCTCGCATCTCATGCGATGAAACCTGAAGCAGTAGGAGGCACTCGGCTGCGCAAGGTCCTCATGGACGGCGGCAGCAGACTGAACATACTCTATGCAGAGGCCCTGAAGGGAATGGGCATCCCGATGTCCCGCCTTAGCGAGAGCAGTATGCAGTTCCACGGGGTAATCCTCAGAAAGAAAGCAAAGTAACTCAGTCGGATTGCCCTGGAGCTTGGATGTCGTCTTTGGTGACGAGAAGAATTTTTGGAAGGAAAAGCTGACCTTTGAGGTAGTTTACTTCTGCAGTGCTTCTCACGCCATCTTAGGTCAGTCTGGTTATGCACATTTCATGGCCTATCCATGCTACGTGTATCTTAAGCTCAAGATTCCTGGTCCGAAAGGCGTGATCACTATCACCTGTAGTAGACAGCGTGTTAAAGAGTGTTTGTAGCAAGGGTCTTGAATTGCGGATGAGCAGATGGCTGTTGCCAAGCTAGAAGAGTACAAGAAGACCACTGATCGGAGTGATCTACTACTCTCCAAGAAACCGACTGTGGAGTTTGCTTTTCAATCGGGTGGTGAGACGAAGCCAGTACACATTCATCTGGATGACCCCAATGTTGCACCCACCAACATATCTACAACACTCGAATGCAAATAGGAAGCCTGGCTCATCCAGTTCCTCCGTGAGAATCGGGACATCTTTGCATGGAAGGGGAGCCAAATGGCAGGGTGGCTTGGCCCAAGGTGTTGGTCGGCAGTGAGGACTTCATCGGTGGCATCATCTCACCACCTGTAACGCCCGGATAATTATGCTACGATGAAACTCTGCTAATGATGCAACGTCACCTCCGTTACTATTGCTAATCTTTCATTAGTTCAAAACCGGTCCAAAAATAAAATTCAAAATTTTCCAAACAACGAAAGTTTTCAAACATCAAAACTAAAATGTTTGGAGTGTGCAAAATAATGCCTAGGTATTTCAGGTGAAGGTACCACACTTTTACAGAATGCCTAAATATTTTAAAATGAATTAAGATAGAAGAGTGTCGGGGAAGCTGATCCACGAACACCTATGGGGATCGGCGGACCGAGCCCCTTTCGATTCGGTGAGGGCGGAGGCTGCACAAATAGCGGATCGAGGCGGTACACGCGAGCAGTTTTACCCAGCTTCGGGCCGCACGGATGCATAAAACCCTACTGCTGCTTGTTTGTGTGTATTGGATTCTTGCTCAGGAGCGATGGACGCTGCCAGACTGAGCGTGAGAGTGTTCCTGATGTTTCGAATGAGCCGAACCCCCTCTACGTTGCGCTTGGGCCTCCTTTTATACTTTCAAGGGGTCACCGACAGGTGGCAACGTAGACTAGAAGGGTAAAAATGGAAAAGGATGCGGTAGGTGCAGCTACCGCTACTGTGGACACAGTGCACCCTACCTAACTCTGACGGCAGGGGACAAGGTCATTGAATGCCTGTCTGAGTTGCCTAAACAGTGCAAAAAGTGACCGTTAGGAGCGCCACCATTTGCCACGATGGCCTTCTCTTCATCTCCGCTTGCCACCGCGCACCCCTAGCTGCGCGGCCTCCTGCCATGTGTGCTTGGGAGAGTCCTAGAGCGACACGTTAGCAGGTGTGCTGGAGCGCGGGCACGAAGTGGGAGTTTCCCACGGCAAGCTCCTTACCGCGGTCGTAGTCTTGTCGTGTTTGGGAGCTTGTTGCTCACCGGGCCTTGCCGGGACACAGGGCGCGTCGCGGCAAGCTTTCTTGAAGTGCCGTGGGTGGCCTTCCCGGCAAGCTCCTCTTGCCGGGGTCTTGTCTCTTCCCGGCAAGATCCTCTTGTCGGGGCCTGGGTTGGCCTTCCTGGCAAGCTCCTCTTGCCGGGGCCTTGGTTGGCCTTCCCGGCAAGCTCCTCTTGCCGGGGCCTTGGTTTGAGTACTTTGTTCTTGAATGGTCTTCAAGGGAACCACGGAGGGTCTTGGCGGTCACCCGGCAAGCCTTGCCGCGGGATGCTGCGACCGCCCGTGCACAAGTTCGGGGTACTAGGGTACCCCTACTCTAGTACACCGACAGGAGCCCCCGGGCCTGAGCCAGACACGGTGCCGACCGCTGTTGGGCCAGGCCCAAAATAGTGCACGGGCACGCGCGGCCTAGGTCACGCCGCATATCTCTCCGCTCCCATCGCGCACGCCCAGAACGGCACGCGTCAAACGCGGCGTCGTGGGTGACGCGGGCGGCGTGCGCAGGGCTAAGCCCCTCGAGCATGCGTCAGGCCACGATGATGGGGACGGTTCACGCCCTCCTCCCTAAACGGAGGTAGGCGTGGGGGTGTGGTGCATTCACTGGACGGGGCGGGTGCGCGGTTTTCGAGACGTCCACTCCCCGCGATCACGAGGTGGAGCGAGGCCGCCTCATCCATCGCCTTGGTTCTGCATCCCCGCCAAGCGGCTCCCATGCGCTTGGGGTCGCGGACGGTGGAAGTGGGAAACTGGGCCGTCGCGAGCAGAGGCAGCGGGTTGGTCCCGACTCCCTGCTCTTCCCGTGCCTTGATTCGCTGAGCGGGGCGGCCGAGCCCCCACCTCGCTCCTTTATGAAGAGCGGGAGGGGGGCACAGAAACCCGCACTCTCTCATCTCCTCCTTTCTTCAGCTTCTGCTCCCCTTTCTCTCATTCGCCATGGAGAAAGGGAACACAGGCCCTTCATCGGTGGCGGCGAGGGTCGCCGCCAGACAGCGCATCTCTCCCTCTCCCGCGCCCGTGGTGGCAGAGCCAGCCATAAGGGGAAGAGGGAGGGGGCGAGGTCGCGGACGAGGTCGAGGACGAGGTCGAGGCGCTCGGGGAAGAGGCAGGCGGGGCGGCGCGCCAGCTTCGCCTCCGCCGGCGGCTCCTCCCCCCACGGCGGTCCATATAGGGGACGACCCTTGCGAGTTCTTCGTCAAGCTGCGCCGGGCGCCTCGTCGTCGCCTCCGGCTTCCAGCTCCGTTTGTGAGCGCGATGGAGTTGGACCAGCCCGAGACACTGAGACTACACATGAGGGGATGTGGGATCAGCGGAACGCGAGTCCGCGTTGTATTCCCAGCCCCTAATGTGATGTATCTTGATCGAGGGTGGAAGACGTTCGCCCGTATCCACAGCCTGATGGAGGGGTTTACCCTCCATTTTAAGTTGATGGAGGGCGATCTCCTCTCCGTCAAGGTCTTCGGGTGCTTCGGCACTCGGGCGAAGTGCTGCGTGGACAGCTCCTCCGATAGCGAAGGCTCCTCCTCGAGTGAGAGTGACGAGGAGGAGAGCGACAGCAACGATGAGGGTAGCGGGCGGCGGGGTGGCGGGTCCGACTAGGCGTCGGGCGCCGCTTCGCGCAGCACCGGCGGCCCCATCATCCGTGGCGCCGGCTTCTTGAACTCCCCGGGGTCGTCTCCTTGGGCGGCTGGCGTAGGGAGGCTGCGGAAGGGGAAGAGGGCTGGCGACAAGGCCATCAGGTCGGAGTACGAGGGCGTGGTGCCCTCGACAGCGTGCTGACGTCCTGCCGTCCCGTCTTCGAGCCCCGCTTCCAGCGCCGCCATCGCCGTCCAGCCTTCGGACGGCCCTCGGGATGTTCTCTTGGTGTCTTCTGGCACCCGTAGCTCGCCTAGGCGCTCCTTTTGCCCTTTTCGCCTCCTTGACCTGCCTCCTGAAGAGAGGGACAGGAAAGGGATTACGGGCATCTTATCTTTTTAATTTGTAAGCCTTCGGGCCTTAGCTGTATCTAAAACATGTAATCCTCTCTTTCATGTTTTTCATCCTCTATGGACTGTACCTGAGTGGGATGTTTTTTAATGAAAAGGGGATGCTTGCCGGGTTATTTGTCTCGCGAGTTGAACCCACGCAAAGGAGGAAATCCTTGGTATCCCTCGGACAGACATTTGATCTCTCGGCAACAGGCCATGCCGCCTTCCCACGTCACTCGACCTTTCTCACGCCTTTGACGGAGGCGGGAACGAGGTGGGTGCGGTCTCCTCGTTTCATCCCTTTGCTGCCGCGACTACGACCAAACTTGGCCCCGGGAACGAGCCCCAGGGCCTAGAGTTGAGGGAGCACGGCAGTTTTCGGGAAGAAACGCGGTTTTGCATTCCCTAGTCCATAAGAGGATGCATGATGAGGGATGAAAGACTTATCTGATATTGCAGCCCCCGGCAACTCTGGTTTGCCGTGGGCGATTGTTGGCACTCGCAGCCCCCAGCGATACTGGCTTGCCGGGGCCCAGGTGCCGGCGCGCCCTTCTTCTCCTTTTCGTCCTCAAGCAGTCTGGCCAGGATATGCGAGCCCTGCGAACGAAAGAGAAGCAAAAGGACGGACACTCGACCTCTAGCATGCATGGTATAACCCCGGGGTGGAAGGCTTCGGGTACTCTTCCGACGAGGAACTCCAACCCAGCGCCAAGCTCACTCTGTTCTTCAAAGGCGTGGCAGCGGCGCTCCAGCAACTCCGGGAACGGATCCCAAATCAGTTGGCCGACGAGTCACACTCGATTTGTGCTGGAGTTCTGGAGAAGGTGCTGGTGAAGGTGGCCTTCCGCAATCTGGGCCTCCGCCTCACCAATATCCTCAGGACCTTGCCACCAAAAGCTGATCTGGAGGAGCTCAAAGCCCTTGTCGCACCCATTGTGGACAAGGTGAGCGGAATCAAGAGGGTCGAAGGTGATCGCGTAGATTAGGCCGCCCACTTCTTCTTTCCTTGTCGCTGCCAGCCATGTCACGGGAACACTTTATTAGAGGCGCGACAAGTTATTTTTGTAATATAACTCTATTTTAGGCAAAAAAATTGTTGTGTTACTTCCTTTACTCGACTCTTGGCTTTGTATGGTTCTGCCCTACGCTTTCTAGGGAAACTTGCCGGCGCAGGCACCCTTGCCGCGAGCGCCGAGTGCGGAACTTCAGCAGCCTGCTGGCGGGGTCGCTACCGACAAGCAACCTTGTCGCAACTAGTTGCAGCTCACTTAAGTTGTTGAGCGGACTCGAAACAAAGTAAGGGCGCTAGCGGCTCACTTAAGTTGCTGAGCGGACTCGAAGCAAAGTAAGGGCGCTAGCAGCTCACTTAAGTTGTTGAGCGGACTCGAAACAAAGTAAAGGCGCAACTAGCTACGAGTTGGTTCCTCCGCGCATAGGTTTTCCATACAAAGCACGGTCGTTCAAGGAAAATAACTCAAAAACTTAAAAAAACTGATTGCTCAAGCTTTAGCAACTTAGCTTTTCTGTCGTCTGTTTCCCGGCAAGGAGAAACTTTCTTGAATGGCCTGGTCCACACCATTATCTTCTCCTTGCCCCCCTGGTAAACCTTGTGGGCCTTGGGCTCGTTATCAGAGAAATAAAGTAATGATATGGAGCCTTGGGCTCGTTATCGCTTACCAAGGTCTGGTGCTGCACAAAGTGTCAGATAACATATGCGAAAAAGGATTATAGCACAAAAAAACTGACAAGATGTGCGGGGCACATGAACTTTACTGGTGCACGGGGTCTGCGCCCGGCTTTGTACAAAGGATTACATGCAACAGCGGCAAGACTTGTACAAAAGGTGGTTGCCGGAAAAGCTTCCGGCAACCGCGCCCTACGGGTAAAACTTACGAAGATGTTCAATGTTCTAGGAGTTGCTCACCGGAATGCCATCTTCGGTCTCAAGGCGGACAGCGCCGGGCCTAGTGACTCGTTTCACCCGATAAGGGCCTTCCCACTTCGGCGTCAACTTGTTGGAATTCTTGGCGGACTGAACGCGCCGAAGAACAAGGTCGCCTTCCTCGAAGCTTCTGGCTTTAACTTTGCGGCTATGGTAGCGACGCAAAGCTTGCTGGTAGCGAGCGGCTTGCACAGCAGCCTGAAGACGGTCTTCCTCAAGGAGCAGCGCGTCATCTTGTCGCAGCTGCTCTTGCTCGAGCTCATCATAAGCGAGCACTCGAGGCGACCCGTAAACGAGTTCCGTGGGGAGAACTGCCTCCGCTCCGTAGACTAGAGCGAAGGGTGTCTGGCCAGTGGCTCGATTTGGCGTCGTCCTGATCGACCAAAGAACCACCGACAGCTCCTCGATCCAGTTTTTTCCGCACTTGTGCAGCCTATTGAAAGTTCTGGTCTTGAGGCCTCGCAGCACTTCAGCATTTGCCCTCTCCGGTTGACCGTTGCTTCTCGGATGAGCAACAGAAGCGAAGCAGACCTTGGCGCCAAGATCTTGGACGTACTGCATGAAGGTGCGGCTCGTAAATTGCATGCCGTTGTCGGTGATGATCCTGTTAGGGATCCCGAAACGGCAAACAATTGACCTGAAGAACTTGACTGCTGACTGTGCTGTCACCTTCCTCACTGGTTCCACTTCCGGCCACTTTGTGAACTTGTCGATAGTGACGTACAAGAACTCAAAGCCCCCGACAGCTCGGGGAAAGGGGCCGAGGATGTCGAGCCCCCAGACTGAAAATGGCCAGGATAAAGGGATCGTCTGGAGAGATTGAGCTGGTTGGTGTATCTGCTTGGAATGGAACTGGCACGCTTCACACTTGGTTACTTGTGCAGTTGCATCCTGGAGGGCTGTCGGCCAGAAGAAGCCTTATCGGAATGCTTTGCCGGCAAGTGCTCTTGCGCCAATGTCGTGACCACATATGCCTCCATGTATCTCTGCCAACAGCTGTTGTCCATCTACCCGGCAAATGCACTTTAATTTCACACCGTTGAGTCTTATGCTGTACAGTGTGCTGTCGACAAACTTGTACATACTTGACTGCCGGGCTACTTTTTCAGCTTCTTCTTGCTCTTCGGGAAGCTCTCCTGTCTGAAGGAAACGGACAATCTACTGCGCCCATGCTGGAGCTTGTGGCTCGACAACAAGGACTAAAGGCGTATCTGTTGCTGCGGGAACATCCGCTTCTACGGCAAGAACCTGCGGTTCGGCCGGAGCGTGATATTCCCCGAAGATACTCTCAGATGTTATCCGGATAACTTATGCTCATCGCATGTGGAATTCCCTTGCACCGTCAGCCCCTATGGATAACTACATACACTTGTCATTCTTACATTCATCCCCAGTTGTCCTTGTTATTACAAGATACCACAAAATACTCGTCGTTGTTCCGAGGATCCTTGTGTCTACTGCCTTGCAGTTCCTTGTCGCTTGATTACACCTACTAACTAATCCTCACACATATCGAGGATTTGTTTTTTTCCAAATATTTCACGTGTTTCACAAACGTCTTCAAAATACTATTTGATCTTGAAATTCTTGCTTGCTTGCGTTATGGTTAATCCCATAAGTCTAGTAATCTTATTGGCATCCTTTGTCACTATCATTTAGATTCCATTGATTCAATAAGTAGCGTGCTCGCTATCCTCAATAAGATCCTAGAATTCATCCTTCCGGCTCAAACGTCATTTTAAACATGAGCTGGATCTCGACCAATCAAATTACCATCCATTGTACCCCTAAGCCTACCCGACTTATCCATCCTTAATCAGAGCATTTGCTTTTGATCCCTTGATTTGGAAATCATAATGCCTTTACATTTGAGCCTTGACTTAGTTAGTTGTTTCTATAATCCAATGCATTTGCAGCGGTTCTTCCTCTGGTTGTGTGTCGGTGCTCACATCAGCTCCGCTATGGACCGTCGGATCGGTTGTTGAATCATCATCTGACAGTGTCCTTCATGTACAAAAACCTCGAGAAGTTCTTTCTCTGATACATAGTGCCTTCGGTAAGATTGTGTCCTCTGCCTTGTCGAGCATGCTCTGCTTTCGAGCTTGTGTTATTTACTCTTGAAATTCTGGTATATGTTTATAAAGATACCCTGATGGTTTGACCTATGCCTTCCTTGATCTGTGTGAACCAGAAAAATTTTCACGAGTCATACTCTTCTAGTATTTTGCCAGATAAAATATCAACACTACAACCTCACCAAACGCGAGAAGTGAATGGAAGATTATACACTAGAGAAGTGGGAGTCAAACTTGAACCTTATGTTCATGCCCATGGACACGATGTAGATATTATAATTAAAGCTTCTCTTAAATGAATTATCCCTTTGGTATAAGTTCATCTTATATCTGGGATCTGGCCTCTTGCAATCATTGTTCTGACCATGTTCTCCTTTAAATACCATTTCTCATGCAAGTTTAAGCACTTGACTTCTACAGAGCAATACCCCAGTCCAACCTCTACTTTGATATATCGTCGAGTATTACCCCCTGGTATCTCGAGATTATCACGGAACTGCATAACTTCTTATGAGTTCTTAAAGTACTACATTCTCACCGATTCCAATTTTTTCACGGGCTCTGAGTTATTAAACACTCAAACACATCGATAAGAGAATCGATTCTGTACTCCGATTCAATAACTCTAAGTAATTTTCATTGCTTATGAGTTCAATAAACCTTCAAGTCATTCCTAGCCTGATCAGCTATATCATTATCATGCTAAATTTTAACTGTGCCACCCGGTACTTATTCCCGAAGCACATCTTTCGACAATAAGCTAAGCTTACGTGGTTTTCCTCGTCTTATCATTTCACCTCGAACCACAAACTTGATTCCAAGATTGTGTCGTATATGTGGTTCCAATAATCTTTTGCTGCATCAGTCCTTTTGCTTGATCCAGTCGCTGTTTGATTGCTTCTTCATGGAGCCTCTCGACAAAATTTGTCGTGATCATCATCCACATTTTAAGTCCTTCAAGAATATCAGTCGAATTCATGATCATAAGTGCCATCCTTGTCCCTTGGTAATTTGAGTTACCATCGACAACATCCTTATCTTCCTTTCATCACAAACTTGTTCATGTTAAGGACACAACTTGCTATCCAGCTTGTATTATGTTCTACCTTGAAGTATTACTGTCTTTGGTGTCAAGGATGTTGCGAGGATTACTCCACCTCTTAAGAATTCCTGGTATAGTGATACTCCTCACCATCACCATTAATTATTGGTCCCCATGTCGATTCTAACCGGGACCCCAACAAGTGAACGGTACTGTTTGGATTCTGCCCTTCTAGCAACCCTATTTCTTTGAACTTAATGGTCGATAGTTTCGTTCTAAGTCTATGGCTTATTAAATCATCATTCGAACATTGATCGTGCTACCTAGTCCAGATTTCCGGGTGCATCCTTCTATCATTATTAAATTGTGTATGTTTCCCTCGAGCATACATCATTATATCATTTGATCTAACTAATGTTATCTCCTTGTTCACATAATTCTGGAAATCCATCCTTTTAGAAATCTCAATGAATTGCCGTTGAGTCAATCAGCCACCTCCTCACCCCTCCTTGATTTAATGACGAACTCTTGTTTCGGAACTCACTTCCATAGTTCAATTCCCGAGAATCTTACAATGTCATATCGACAATTTGGGTTCCACCTTTCTTCTTAGGCATCCTGAGTCCGAGGTATCATGTCACCAATCAGATCTGAATCTCGGTCAGATATGATGGATGGAACATATTTTCCAGAGTTATAACATTGGTCCTAATATGGCCCGGTAAGGTGATGTCATGCCTAGCACACCTGGCCGGAGGACCTATTGTTATAGTTTCCTTTTTCGCAAGGTTAGCCGTTCTTCCATGAGGAAATTGTAAGACTTATTCTACAAGTTGTTCCTGATCGATCCATCGTGTATTCAAAGTCCGACCTTGCTTGAAGACCATATCAATGCTATCTCGAAGCATGTCTGTGGTACTCCGATCTTCAATGAGAACATTTGAGGCACAATGCTAAATTTTCTTTATCAATTATCCTAACACCGTTGTTTGGGTAATGTCATGAAATTACTCTCCCCTTACCTAAATGGTTTTTCTACTTTCTATCCTGTCATGGATATCATGCTCTGCTTGTCCTTGGAAAGCATATACCCCCTGAAATATGTGTTTAAACACATTTTTCATTTCCATTGTTTTGTTAAATTTGATAATCATATTTTCCTTTCCATTGTGTTGATTAAACTTTCTGGTAATCTAACTTATCTGAGAAGTGATATTTCCCTGCTTAGTTAAGCACCTTGTTGTACCACTTTGTCAGTAAGACCCTATTACTGTTGTTGATGACATTCCGGTAACCACCGATGGACGAGAACTTTGCATATTGGTCCGCCTCATTTTGACGAGCAGGAAAATGGTTCCCTTCGTCCCTTGCCCATGGTATCGACATTGCTAGTCAGCTGGCAAACCTCTACATCTCCAGAATTGTCTAGCTTCATGGTATTCCACTGGTAATTAGTTCAGACCGAGGAAGTTTATTCACTTCAAGATTCTGGGCAAGTTTCCAAGAAGCTATGGGGACTCATCTGTCTTTCAGCACTGCTTTTCATCGTCAAGTTGCAAGGGCAAGTTGAACGTGTCAACCAGGTTCTCGAAGACATGCTTCGAGCTTGTGTTATTTCCTTCGGCAAGAAATGGGAGGAATCTCTCCCGTATGCTGAGTTCTCTTATAATAATAGCTATCAAGCTAGTCTGAAGATGGCCCCCTTTGAAGTGTTATATGGATGAAAGTGTCGAACCCCTCTAAACTGGTCAGGAACTGGGGAACATCCACTCTTTGGTCCGGATATTATCCAACATGCTGAAGAACAAGTTCGCATTATTCGCGAGAATCTCAAGACTTCTCAGTCATGTCAGAAGAGTCAGTATGACCGTCATCATAAGTACATAGTCTATCAACCTGGCGAAAAGGCTTATCTCTGAGTTACACCAATGAAGGGTGCTCACCGCTTCAGGATCAAGGGCAAGCTAGCTCCTCGCTATATTCGTCCATTCACTATTCTCAACAGGCGTGGAAAAGTGGCATATCAACTGGAGCTTCCGTCCAACCTTTCTCAGGTTCACGATGTGTTCCACGTGTCACAGCTCCGCCGCTGCTTCAAGGACCCAATCCGAGGAGTGGATCATGAAGTGCTCGAATTGCAACAAGACCTCTCCTATAAAGAGCATCCGGTCCGCATTCTCGACCAAGTTGAACGCCACACACGTTAGAAGGCGATCAAGTTCCTCAAGGTCCAGTGGTCGCACCATTCTGAAGATGAAGCCACTTCGGAACGCGAGGATCGCCTGCGTCATGAATACGCTGCACTGTTTCCTTCTACCTCCTAAATCTCGGGACAAGATTTCTTGTAGTGGGGGAGAATTGTAACGCCCGGATAATTATGCTACAGTGAAACTCTGCTAATGATGCCACGTCACCTACGTTCCTGTTGCTAATCTTTCGTTAGTTCAAAACCGGTCCAAAAATCAAATTCAAAATATGACAAACAATCAAAATTTTCAAACATCAAAACTAAAATGTTCGGAGTGTGCCAAATAATGCCTAGGTATTTCACGTGAAGGTACCACACTTTTACAGAATGCCTAAATATTTTAAAATGAATTAAGACAGAAAAGGAAAATAAATAAAAAAGAAAAGAACCAAACAGAAAAAAAACAAAAGAAAAGATAAAGGAACCCCCCCACTGTTGGGCCTTGGCCCAGCTAGCCAACAGCCAAGCCGGCCAGTTCAACCGGTCCAGCCGGCCTGGCCCCCCTGCCGTCCCCCTTCCCTGTTCGTACGAAAAGGGTCAGAACAGGGGCGTGTCCCCGCCCGACCGCCTCGCCGGCACCGACGCGGGAAGGGAATAAGGCGCCACGCCCTCGCCTCCTCGGTTCCTTCTCCCACTCGCCCCCGGTGCCCTCTCGGCCCCTGCGCCTCCACTCCCCTCAGATCCACCTTGCTGCTTCCTCCTTCGCCACCGCATCCGAGCGCTGCCATGGGCTCGCCGCTGTAAAACGCGCGGCCACAGCCATCGCCTAACCTCACCAACGTGCCTGTCGTCTCCACCATCATCTTCGTCATTGATCGGTGGCCGCAGTTGGAGCTCGGAGGCGCTGCTGCACCGGTTCCCCTTCTTCCACATCGCGACACCGATGCTCTCTCCAGTGCATCCTCTCACTGCTCCTAGCTCCGTCCCCGTCGAGCTGCGATTCCGGCTGCCACCTGATCTCGAAGCACCGCTCAACCCCGGCCACCCCCGTGCCGCGACCACCGCCACTCGACGCGCATTGTCGCGTGCGTTCGAACGCACCTAGCCCCGTCATCGAACTCTCCCGAGCCCCAGCGTCCGCCCCGCTCGTCGCCGGTGATGCTGCGGTTGACCTCCAGCCAAGCCACCACCCTCATTCAATGCGCCACAGTGCGACCATTCGAAAGAGCCCACCCGCGCCCCCTTACTTGCACCGTGGCATAATTCCGTCGAGGTCCGCGCGACTCCGCCGGGTTTTCGGTCGCCGGTGGTGAATCTCCGCCGCCCGCCAACGTGGCCTACTGCTGGGGCTCATCTGGGTCACTGCCTGGTGGCCACAGGGGCCCGGCTGAACTGTTGACCATGGTCAACTTGCTGACTGGGTTGGTCCCAGCAGCTGACCAGTGGCCCCCCAACCTATAAGCTAATTAAATTAGTTAAATTAATTAATTTAGGCCAATTAGTCACTGACTAATGGGGCGCACACTTAGTTATTTCTAATTAGTTTAAAACAAATCCTATTTCACCTCTGTCTCAATGACAGGTGGGTCACAGAGGACCCATAGGTCAGATTTGACTTAGTCAACCGCGCTGTTGACTAATGACCTCAGCATTGCGTCATGCTGACATCAGCAGGCACTATTCCGGATAATGTTAGAATTAAAATAATTAAATAAATTCTAAAAATGATTAAAACTTTAGAATGGAAAATAAACCGTAGCTTAGATGAAAATGTTTTCTACATGAAAGTTGCTTAGAACGACGAGACGAATCCGAATACAGAGCCCATTCGTCCACCATACATCCCTAGCATAGCAAACACGCAACTTTCCCCCTCCGGTTCATCTGTCCGAAAACGCGAAACACCAGGAATACTTTCCCGGATGTTTCCCCCCTTCGCTGGTATCACCTACTACCGTGTTAGGGCACACCTATCACCGTTCATTGTGATGTCATGCATCGTCATGCTTATGTTTGCATTGTATTTACTGCTTCTTCCCACTCTTCTCCCCGGTAGACTACGAGACCGACGTTGTTGCTGCCCAGTTCAACTACGGAGTTGACGACCCCTCCTTCTGGCCAGAGCAACCAGGCAAGCCCCCCACCTCGATGACCAGATATCGCCTATTCTAGCCTTTACTGCTTGCATTAGAGTAGTGTAGCATGTTACTGTTTCGGTTAATCCTATTCTGTTGCATAGCCTGTCATTGTTGCTACAGTTGTTGATACCATACCCACAATACTAAATGCTTAGTATAGGATGCTAGTTTATCATCAGTGGCCCTACATTCTTGTCAGTCTGCCTTGCTATACTATCGGGCCGTGATCACTCGGGAGGGGATCACGGGTATATACTATACATACATACATACTAAACAGATGGTAACTAAAGTCGGGTCGGCTCATAGAGTACCCGCGAGTGATTCATGGATTGGGGGCTGAAAGGACATTTGTCCCGATGGCCCTCTGTGTGTATCTTTGTGGCGGAGCGATAGGGCAGGTTGAGACCACCTAGGCGAGAGGTGGGCCTGGCCCTGGTCGGCCTTCGCGGTTACTTCATAATAATACGCTTAACGAGATCTTGGTATTTGATCTGAGTCTGGACAATGGCCTATACGCACTAACCAACTACGTGGGAACAATTATGGGCACTCGATGTCGTGGTATCAGTCGAAGCCTTCTTGACGTCAGCGACTGAGTGGCGCGCGCCGGGTTGGACTGCGTAATGCAACTTCCTTTGTAATGGAGGTTGCTAGGTCTGCTCACCGGCCGCCCTCGCAACGTGCAGGTGTGCAATGGGCGATGGGCCTAGACCCCTGCGCGCATAGGATTTAGACCGGCGTGCTAACCTCTCTGTTGTGCCTAGGTGGGGCTGCGACGTGTTGATCTTCAGAGGGCGGGCATGACCCAGGAAAGTGTGTCCGTCCAAAGGGGATCGAGCCTGTTGGGTTATGTGGTGCACCCCTGCAGGGAAGTTTATCTATTCGAATAGCCGTGTCCCTCGGTAAAAGGACGACCCGGAGTTGTACATTGACCTTATGACAACTAGAACTTGATACTTAATAAAACACACCCAGACAAGTTCCACAGACAACCCGGTGATCGCTTTTCCACAGGGCGACCAGGGGAGGATTGCCGGGTAGGATTATGCTATGTGATGCTACTTGGAGGACTTCAATGTACTCTCTTCTACATGCTGCAAGACGGAGGCTGCCAAAAGCATAGTCTTCGATAGGACTAGCTATCCTCCTCTTACTCTGGCATTCTGTAGTTCAGTCCACTGATATTGCCTCTTTACACATATACCCATGCATATGTAGTGTAGATCTGTAACGCCCTGAATCCGATGCGCCAGGTGTCTTCTAGTTATTCTCTCCCATTGCCATGTCATTTGCTTGCGTGTTGCATTTTGCCATGTCATCATCTGCATTTCATCTGCATGTTTTCCAAAACTTGCATCCGTTCGGGTCCTCCCGGTTCTCTCCGTTGTCCGTTCTAAGCCCAACCACACCCGCATGCGCCCGCAGCACCTCCGAAATATTATTTTATAAGTGGCATAAAAATGTTCTCGGAATGGGATGAGAGTTGGCGTGCGGTCTTAATATAGTGTAGGTAGGCCGTCTGCCAAATTTCATCGCATTCGGAGTCCGTTTGATAGCCCAACCGTCATCAGTAGCGGCACCATTGCCGGTTTAATCATCGGACGTTTCGGTCTCCGAAACTGCCGCCGGGCTGCCCTTCTCTTCTCTCTTCTCAGCCAAGGCCTCTCTTCACAGCCCACACCCACGCTAATCCAGCCCACTAAACCCCCCTCCGATCCGGAGCAGTTCGATGGTGATTCGAGGGTCCGAAAACCTCCTATTTTCCCCAAACCCTAGTCCCCTACTATATATGGATGCCCACCCCTACCAAAATTAGCCTAAAGCTACCCTCCTAGCCTACCCCCTACCTCCAGCCGCGCCCCACCTCCATTTTCAAGCCAGCCCGCTCTGCCGCCGCCACTTGGCCTCCTCCCGCGCCTCCACCTCGCCGACGCCATGTGGCACCACCCCAATGGGCAGCGCCGCCGTCCCGTCGAACCCCTAGGCGCCACGTCCCCGCGCCCTGCTCCCCGTGCCGCCAGGGCCCACCGAGCCCATCATGAGCCCACTCGGACCCGGATCTCCTCTTCTGCCGGGCTGAGCCAGCTCGCTCGCCCCCGACCGCTCCTCCCTGAGTGCCCGACCCCGCCTCCTCAGGGTTGCACCTTCGCGCCGCCGCTGTCGGGCATCCCGCGCCGCCGCCGACGTTCGCCAACACCGTGCCCCGCCGCCGTTCTTCGTCAGCCTCAGTGCCACCGTCCAGCATCGGCGCCTCCGCGCCGCCGTGAACCGCCGCCGCCATGTCCCTTCGCCGCCGACCCCGCGCACTCGCGCGCCTCCTCTCCTCCGCCCTTGGCCAGATACGGCCGCGGGAGGGCCGGATCCGGTGACCCCGAGCTTCTCCGGCGAGTCCCTGAACTCTGTCCATCGTCTGCTTCCCCTCCGGCGAACTACTCCGGCGAGATCCAGCCGCATCGAGAACGTGCCGAAACCCTAGAAGGTTGACCTCGTTTTTCACTCAGTCCTGTTATTTTTGCATTATGTACCCATGTTTGTCATGCAAAACTCTATGCTCGGTGCTCCGATTTGTGCATATAATATGGAAAAATGTTCGTCATGAGATGCTCTACATTTCATTCCACTGTGTCGTGCTTGTTTGAGTTCATCTTGATGCACTAATCATCGTTGTAAGAGTGCTATATGATGTTAACCTACTGAGACTGTTATAACTTGCAGTTTTGTCTTTTTCGTTGCATTTGTTGTGCGCATCCTTTGAGCATGATGTCTACATGTTTTAGGAGCATATTCATGCCATCTTTATAGTGGTGCAATCCATGTATTTTTGTGTGCCTTGTGGTGAGTGCATCAAGCTTGTGAAGTGGGCTAATTGTTGTTACTGTTCTTCTAGGATGAATCTGTTATATCATGATGCTATGTAAACCTGCTACTACAAGTCATTTATGCATAATCTAGAGATGTTCATTAAGGATGTTTTGTTATACATGTCATGATCTATCCATCCATGCCCTTTGTTGCATTTATCGCCAGGTGTAGCTTGTTGTCATCTTGCTCCAAATTTGCTAAATAATGTTGTTGTCAGCTTGTTAACATTAAGTTCAGTTTGGCCATGAGTTTTGCTAGTAATCCATGCACCCTATGACTATGTTATTGCCATGTTTAGCTCCATAAATGTGTCTTCTTACTGTTGGTCACCTTTTCATGCCATGTATAATTCTGTGGTGAGTTGTACAAGCTCACCAACATGCCTACTATCGTTGTTCCTGCCATGTCCTGTTATTTTCACCGTCTGAAACCTGTCATTCATTTTCCATGTTTGCATGGATGCTACCATGTTGTCTGTTGATCTTTGGAATTAGATCAGTAAGGGAGTTTTGTTCTTTGTCTTTAGTATTAACATTCCATGCCTTTATTTGCCATGATAAGTTCCTGCAGCATGTTATTTGATAGTTCTAAACATTGCAACCTGATGTTATTTCTGTCTTGCTCAGTGATTTTCTGCTAAGTCTGTGAAACTGTTATTATTTGCAATCTTGCCATGTCCTTTTGAGCATGTTCTAGTTATTTCTGGAGATCGCTCAGTGTTCATGTTTTGTTATGCTTCATATGTACATCACGTCCATGCCATTTGTCTTCATGGTGATGTGATGCACCATGTTGTTTTGATGGTTGTAAGATGCCTAGTTGTTGTTTTGGATAACTTGTCCTTTAAACTTGTTTCATGTGTATGTGTTGAACCGTTGCTCCGTTTAGAGTGTGCTCTATATGAAACTTGCTTAGTTTTACTTGTAGCTTCATATTATTTGTTGCATTCATGTTTTGAGTGTGTTTTGTTGATGTTTGTATGCATTTTGCATCAATGCCATGTTTAACTTGTTTTGCTCATATCTTCTAGGCCGTAGCTCCGAACTAAATGAACTTTATATGTAACTTGACTAGAATTTCGTGTAGATCATCTTGGTGCATTTTAAATTGTTATTAACAACTTGAAAATAAGGTTTATTCAGCTCTGGACCAATTTCGAAATTTGCATATGAGGACTTGTTTCCGGCCTCATTTAAACTTGCTTTGATGTGTTGCTCTTATATGCATCATCTCTTGCCATGAGTAGCTTCATGTAGCCTTTGTCATGCATCATGATTGGTAGTGCATCATGTCATGTATAAGTGCTATGTGTTTACAGTGTGTTTGCTTCTTTCCGGTTGTGCTCCTTCTCGTTAGTTCCTGTTTCGTTGCGATCGTGAGGATTCGTTCATCTATGCTTGGTTCGTCTTCGTGGCTTCATCTTCTTCATGGACTCGTTCTTCTTCCTAGAGGGATTTCAAGCAAGATGACCGTCACCTTGGATCTCACTACTATCATTGCTATGCTAGTTGCTTTGTTCTATCACTATGCTGCGCTACCTATCTCTTGTTGATCAAGCCTCCCAAACTGCCATGTCAGCCTCTAACCTTTTCACCCTTCCTAGAAAACCGTTGCTTGGCTATGTTACCGCTTTGCTCAGCCCCTCTTATAGCTTTGTTTGTTTTAGGTGAAGTCGAAGATTGCTCCATGGTGGACAGGATTATGTTGGGATATCACAATATCTCTTATTTAATTAATGCATCTATATACTTGGTAAAGGGTGGAAGGCTCAGCCTTATGCCTGGTGTTTTGTTGCATCCTTGCCACCCTAGTTTCCGTCATACCGGTGTTATGTTCCTTGATTTTGCGTTCCTTACGCAGTTGGGTGATTTATGGGACCCTCTTGACAAATCGCTTTGAATAAAACTCCTCCAGCAAGGCCCAACCTTGGTTTTACCATTTGCCTAAGCCTTTTTCCCTTGGGTTTCCACAGCCTGAGGGAATCTTTATTTACCC
>NC_041383.1:311073390-311156003 GCF_002162155.2 Triticum dicoccoides | reverse complement strand
AGTGTTGGTCCAAACTAGAGCCCTTTGCAGCGCCCCCTCAGGGAAACTTGAGATCTGGTTTTAGTTGTACAGATTGCTCATCCGTTGTGCCTTGAGAATGAGATATGTGCAGATCCTATCGGGATTTGTCGGCACAGTCGGATTGTCTTGTTGGTTTTGTTTTACCATTGTCGAAATGTCTTGTAACCGGGATTCCGAGACTGATCGGGTCTTCCCGGGAGAAGGAATATCCTTTGTTGACCGTGAGAGCTTGTGATGGGCTAAGTTCGGACACCCCTGCAGGGTTTAAACTTTAGAGAGCCGTGCCCGTGGTTATGTGGCAGATGGGAATTTGTTAATATCTGGTTGTAGAGAACTTGACACTTGACTCAATTAAAATGCATCAACCGCATGTGTAGCCGTGATGGTCTCTTTTTGGCGGAGTCCGGGAAGTGAACAAGGTTTTGTGTTATGTTTGACGTAAGTAGGAGTTCAGGATCACTTCTTGATCATTGCTAGCTTCACGGCCGTTCCGTTTGCTTCTCTTCTCGCTCTTATTTGCGTATGTTAGCCACCATATATGCTTAGACACTGCTGCAACCTCACCACTTATCCATTCCTTTACCCATTAAGCTTTGCTAGTCTTGATACCCATGGTAATGGGATTGCTGAGTCCTCGTGGCTCACAGATTACTACAACAACAGTTGCAGGTACAGGTTATGCGATAATCTTGACGCGAGAGCGATGTTACTTGTTTTGGAGTTCTTCTTCTGCTTCTTCTTTGATCAGGGGATAGGTTCTAGGTCGGCAGCCTGGGCTAGCAGGGTGGATGTCGTTTGAGCTTCTGTTTGTGTTTTATCCATAGTCGGATGGTGCTCTTGTGCATGATATTGTTGTATCCGTGTGGCATTGTATGCCTCTTGTATGTATCCCCAACTATTATGTAATGGTATGATGTAATGATATCCACCTTGCAAAAGCGTCTCCAATATGTGCTTCTATCCTTGGTGGGACCTTCGAGTTCCTTTAGGATAGGATCGCATATTGGGCGTGAGAAGTTGGTATCAGAGCCACGACCGACCATAGGAGCCCCCTTGATTGTTCGTAGTTGGCCGTTGTCGAGTATAGAAGAAAACTTATTTTGGAGTCTAGTTATATCGGAGAGTAGGAATTCTTTTTACTCCTCAGTGCCTTTGTCGCTCTAATGAGGAATCTTGACGTAGGTGTTTTGACTTACTCCTCTTCCCCTTCAAACTTTCTTTAGGATCACGCAGTTAGTTTTCCAATCGTTGGTTCTCAGCTCTTTTCATCCGGTGCATTTCTCGTCAAGTTGACTCGAGCCTCTTCATCTTTGCCAAGTTCAATCCTTGGTTGTTTTTCTTTTCCCACCCGCCCACCCTTTTCTTCTCGGAGCCAGAGTCCGTAATCGAGTAACCATCCTACTTGTGTGAAGCCTTTGCTTTCTTTCAATCGGTGTTTTCTCTTTAAGTTATTCGTCGGTTCCCCCTTCCAAGTTGCCTTTGTTTTTGCCTCCCTCCCACCCTCTTCTTCCCGGAGCCTGAGTCTCTTTCGAGCATCAATTTTCATTCATACGGAGCCTCTTCAGTCTTCCCTCAATCATTTCAACCGGTGAATTCTTGACTCGGTGGACATTCTTCATCTTTTTTTCTTCTCCGGTGGATTCAATTCCAATTCTCGGTAGTGATTATATTCTTTCCCTTGGATCAAGTGTTTTCCCTGCTGGTTCGCCTCTCGCCAGTTTATCATACCGGAGTGCTTAAGACATCTCAGGAGATTCATCTGTGTTCCAATTAATTCGATGTTGTCACCTCATTCAAATATTTCAATTGTTTCAGTGCATCATCTATCTCTTCAACAATCCTTTCCAACGGTGTTATCTCTTCAGTGGGCCCTAACCCACAGGTCTTTTCCCAGGATCTTACCTGACTCTTCTAATTATTCCGGAGTTATTCTCAAATCCTTTTTGAAGTTTGACGTAAGTATGAATTTCATCAGTCAGATCTGTTCCAATATCAATTTCATATCATTTCATTGTTGGCTCAACCTCTTTGCCTGTCATTCTTCCGGAGTGTCTTCAACAACTTTTGGTGGTGTTTCTCGTCGTCATTTGAAGATCGAAGAAGAGTTTTTCCTCTAAATCTTGCCCGTTCTCTCGAAGGTTCAGGGTTCTAGTTTCATGTTATCCTCTCGAATTATTTCATTTGGCAGATATTCTTTTCTTACCCATCCGGAGTATGTCAGAAGTTGTTTTTCCGTTTCTTTTCACTGAAGGCCATTGTTCTAGAAGAATTCTTCGTCCTCACATTTTAGCTACCGTTATCCAATTATCCCAGTGCATCTGTCAAATATACTTTAATCAGCTTGTTATCTCTTCATTCTTTTGCATCTAAATCCTCTCAAGCATATTTGATCTTCTAATTCTTCCCGGTGATTCATTCTCTTTCATCAATCATTTTCATATTCTTATGGTGGTTCCTTCAGATTCCTTTTCCTTTGTTATCATATCAATTCATTCGTTCTTTCCAATCTACTGGTGGTTCATGAAGACTTTCTCAAGTTTTGTGCCACATTCCCCTTAATCCTTTTTCAACAAGAATAAGTTGCATGCCAAATCCGGTTGTCATCAATTAAATTTGATGAGGATAAGCATAACGTAATTCTTATTCTTACTTCTCCGTCGTCAAGTAATCCCTTCCTTCAGAGTTTGTTCTTGATGAATAAATTCTAGTTCCAAGTTTTTTCATCTTTTCGCTTCCGGAGTTCAAATTTTTCCTCGGCCATTTCGTCGGAACCTCCATCTAAATCATCGCAAGGCTCATATTATTCTTTCATCCTTCATTCTATCTCGTCATCCTTTCGTCACCGGAGTTCTTCACGGTGGTTCTTCATGATTTAATTCATTATTCAAGAGTTCATCAAGAATTTTGTTAGTGGAGTCAAGTATCTTTTCTTCTCACGTCTCGAAGTGCAATTAATTCTCCGTATTCTTCTGAAGTGGAGTTTTGCATTTTCTTCGTTCTTCTCAACTTTTCAGACATTTGGTTGTGGTATAATTACACCTCAAGTTTTGAGTTGTTTTGATAAGTCCACAACAAGCTTATTCTTTCATTGTTGATTTTCTCGACAACTCCGTTCAACCCTTCCTTCTAAGTTCTTTTCATTCCATTCTTTCAATTCTTCAGGAGGCATTGCATTGTTCATCGCATCAAGTGCCATCCCATCTTGTGAAGTTCATGTTCTATTCCTTCCATTTTCAGTTGGAATGCTGCTCAAATTCTTTTATTCATTCATTTTCTATTGTGTTCTAACCGGAGTGGTTTCAGAGTCTATCTTGTTTCCATGAGCATTTCATTCTCGTCATATTCAGTGTTCATCTCTTCTAACCGAGTGCTCTAGACTTTGTTCATCTTCTCTCTTGCGTTCTTACTTCAGCTCTTCCTCTTTCTCTTCCGTCTCATTCCTAAGATCTCGGGATGAGATCTCTTGTTAGTGGAGGAGAGTTGTAACGCCCCGAATCGGATGCGCCAGGTGTCTTCCAGTTATTCGCTGCCATTGCCATGCCATTTGCTTGCGTGTTGCATTTTGCCATGTCATCATGTGCATTTCATCTGCATGTTTTGCAAAACTTGCATCGGTTCGGGTCCTCCCGGTTCTCTCCGTTCTCCGTTTTGAGCCCAACCACTCCCGCATGCGCCCGCAACACCTCCAAAATATTATTTTATAAGTGGCATAAAAATGTTCTCGGAATGGGATGAGAGTTGGCGTGTGGTCTTATTATACTGTAGGTAGGCCGCCTGCAAAATTTCATCGCATTTGGAGTCCGTTTGATAGCCCAACCGTCATCTGTAGCGGCATCGTTGCCGGTTTAATCATCGGACGTTTCGGTATCCGAAACTGCCACCGGGCTACCCTTCTCTTCTCTCTTCTCAGCCCAAGGCCTCTCTTCACAGCCCACACCCACTCTAATCCATCCGACTA
Organism: Triticum dicoccoides; assembly: GCF_002162155.2. Lineage (NCBI taxonomy): Eukaryota > Viridiplantae > Streptophyta > Magnoliopsida > Poales > Poaceae > Triticum > Triticum dicoccoides. The sequence goes on along the minus strand of NC_041383.1, from coordinate 311,152,024 downwards.
AACCCCGCTCCGATCCGGAGCCGTCCGATGGTGATCTGAGGGTCCGAAAACCTCCTATTTTCCCCAAACCCTAGTGCCCTACTATATATGGACGCCCTCCCCTGCCAAACTTAGCCTAAACCTACCCTCCTAGCCTACCCCCTACCTCCAAACGTGCCCCACCTCCATTTTCGCATCGTCCCGCTCCGCCGCCGCCACTTGGCCTCCTCCTGCGCCTTTGATACGTCTCCAACGTATCTATACTTTTTTATTGCTCCATGCTACTTTATCTACTATTTTGGACTATATTGGGCTTTATTTTCCACTTTTATATTATTTTTGGGACTAACATATTAAGCGGAGGCCCAACCCAGAATTGCTGTTTTTTGCCTATTTCAGTGTTTCGAAGAAATTTAATATCAAACGGAGTCCAAACGGAATGAAACCTTCGGGAATGTGATTTTCTCACCGAACGTGATCCAGGAGACTTGGACCCTACTCCAAGAAGTGCCAGAGGCGGTCCCGAGGGTGGAGGGCGCGCCCGCCCTAGGCACGCCCCCTACCTCGTGGGCCCCATGGTGCTCCACCGACGTACTCCTTCCTCCTATATATACCTACGTACCCCCAAACGATCAGATGAGGAGCCAAAAACCTAATTCCACCGCCGTAACCTTCTATATCCATGAGATCCCATCTTGGGGCCTGTTCCGGAGCTTCACCGGAGGGGGCATCCACCACGGAGGTCTTCTACATCAACACCATAGCCCCTCTGATGAAGTGTGAGTAGTTTACTTTAGACCTTCGGGTCCATAGCTAGTAGCTCGATGGCTTCGTCTCTCTTTTTTGGATCTCAATACAATGTTCTCCCCCTCTCTCGTGGAGATCTATTCGATGTAATCTTATTTTGGCAGTGTGTTTGTTGAGACTGCTGAATTGTGGGTTTATAGATCCAACTTATCTATGGAAAATATTTGAATCTTCTCTGAATTCTTTTATGTATGATTGAGTTATCTTTGCAAGTCTCTTCGAATTATCCTTTGTTGGTTTGGCCAACTAGATTGGTAGTTCTTGAAATGGGAGAAGTGCTTAGCTTTGGGTTCAATCTTGTGGTGTCCTTACCCAGTGACAGAAAGGGTTGCAAGGCACGTATTGTATTGTTCCCATCGAGGATAACAAGATGGGGTTTTTATCATATTGCATGAATTTATCCCTCTACATCATGTCATCTTGCTTAAGGCGTTACTCTGTTTTAACTTAATACTCTAGATGCATGCTGGATAGCGGTCGATGAGTGGAGTAATAGTAGTAGATGCAGAATCATTTCGATCTACTTGTCTCGGACATGATGCCTATATACATGATCATTGCCTAGATATACTCATAACTATGCTCAATTATGTCAATTGCTCAACAGTAATTTGTTGACCCACCGTAGAATATCTATGCTCTTGAGAGAAGCCACTAGTGAAACCTATGGCCCCCGGGTCTATTCTCATCATATCAATCTCTATCACTTTATTACTTGCTTTGTTTTTACTTTGCCTTTTACTTTTCACTTTGCATCTATCTAGCAAAAATACCAAAAATATTATTTATCATCTCTATCAGATCTCACCCTCGTAAGTGACCGTGAAGGGATTGACAACCCCTAATCGCGTTGGTTGCGAGTAGCTATCGCTTTGTGTAGGTACGAGGGACTTGTGTGTGGTCTCCTATTGGATTGATACCTTGGTTCTCAAAAACTGAGAGAAATACTTATGCTACTTTGCTGCATCATCCTCTCCTCTTCGGGGAAATCCAACGCAGTGCTCCTGAGGTAGCAAGAAGAATTTCTGGCGCCGTTGCCGCTGAGGCTCACGCAAGCAAGTCAACAAAACCAAGTACCCATCGCAATCCCTATCTCTCGCATTACATTATTTTCCATTTGCCTCTCGTTTTCCTCTCACCCACTTCACCCTTGCCGTTTTATTTGCCCTCTCTTTCCCAATCTATTCCTCTCTTTCCCGTTGTCTTTCTGCTTGCTCGTGTGTTAGTTTTCTTATTTGTCGCGATGGCTCTACCTAGATTTGGTGACCTTCACCTTAGAAGGCTAGAGGAGATCGAAAGCAATGTCACAAAGTTTATGGTTTTGCAATTTGACCACAATAATTTCTTTAGAAATGAGCTTAAAGAACTAAAAGGTTTTATGAGTTATATGAATAAAGAACTCGATGATATGTCTAAGGAATTTGATGGTATAAGGGCCCAAATTGCTCGTCTTGAAAAAATGACCGCTGAAATTTCGGATATGCAAGCTACCTTAGTCAATAAGATGGCTTCTAAACCGAATTCCTATGAAAATCAAGATGAAGATCTAAAAGTTATTGATGTGCCCCCCATTAAATCTTTGTTTTGAAATATGAATCTTGATGAAACTGAATATGATCTTCCTTTACCTAGAAGGCATTCTAAGAATTCGGAGTTTCTAGATCTTGATGAAATTGATGAAAGTGGGATTGAAAGAAATAAAAACCTAGATGTTGCTAAACCCACTATTTTGGATCTCAAGGAATTTAATTATGAAAATTGCTCTTTGATTGGTTGTATTTCCTTGTTGCAATCCGTGCTAGATTCTCCACATGCTTATAGTCAAAATAAGGCCTTTACAGAACACATTGTTGATGCCTTGATGCAATCTTATGAAGAAAAACTTGAGTTGAAAGTTTCTATCCCTAGAAAACTCTATGATGAGTGGGAACCTACTATTAAAATTAAAATTAAAGATTATGAGTTTCATGCTTTGTGTGATTTGGGTGCTAGTGTCTCTACTATTCCCAAAGCTTTGTGTGATTTGCTAGATTTCCGTGATTTTGATGATTGCTCTCTAAACTTGCATCTTGCGTATTCCACTATTAAAAAACCTATGGGAAGAATTAATGATGTTCTTATTGTTGCAAATAGGAATTATGTGCCCGTAGATTTTATCGTGCTTGATATAGATTGCAATCCTTCATGTCCTATTATTTTTGGTAGACCTTTCCTTAGAACGATTGGTGCAATTATTGATATGAAGGAAGGGAATATTCGATTCCAATTTTCCTTGAAGAATGGCATGGAACACTTCCCTAGAAAGAAAATAAAATTACCATATGAATCTATCATGAGAGCCACCTATGGATTGCCTACCAAAGATGGCAATACCTAGATCTATCCTTGCTTTTATGCCTAGCTAGGGGCGTTAAACGATAGCGCTTGTTGGGAGGCAACCCAATTTTATTTTGTGTTTTTTGTTTTTGCTTCTGTTTAGGAATAAATAATCCATCTACCTTCTGTTTGGATGTGGTTTTATGTTTTAATTAGTGTTTGTGCCAAGTAGAACCTATAGGATAACCTACGATGATAGTTGATTTAATTCTGCTGAAAAACAGAAACTTTGCGCGCACGAATATAATTTTGTTAAATCACAGGAACGTGATTTTGCGTTGATTCTGTTTTCTGCTGTTCAATAAACAAATTTCCCAGGACTTAATATTTTGGTAGAATTTTTAGAGTTCCAGAAGTTTGCGTTAGTTACAGATTGCTACAGACTGTTCTGTTTTTGACAGATTCTGTTTTACGTGTGTTGTTTGCTTATTTTGATGAATCTATGGCTATTAAAATAGTTTATAAACCATATAGAAGTTGTAATACAGTAGGTTTAACACCAATATAAATAAAGAATGAGTCCATTACAGTACCTTGAAGTAGTCTTTTGTTTTCTTTCTCTAACGGAGCTCACGAGATTTCTGTTGAGTTTTGTATTGTGAAGTTTTCAAGTTTTGGGTGAATTCTTTTGATGGATTATGGAACAAGGAATGGAAAGAGCCTAAGCTTGGGGATTACCATGGAACCCCCAAGATAATCCAAGGACACCAAAAAGTCAAAGCTTGGGGATGCCTTTCGAGGAATCCCCTCTTTCGTCCACTTCCATCGATAATTTACTTGGAGCTATATTTTTATTCACCACATGATATGTGTTTTGCTTGGAGCGTCTTGTATTATTTGTGTCTTTGCTTGTTAGTTTACCACAATCATCCTTGATGTACACACCTTTTGAGAGAGCCATACATGATTTGGAATTTGCTAGAACACTCTATGTGCTTCACTTATATCTTTTGAGCTTGATAGTTTTGCTCATAATGCTTCACTTATATCTTTTGAGTGTGATAATTTTTGCTCTAGTGCTTCACTTAGATCTTTTAGAGCACGGTGGTGGATTCGTTTTAAAGAAACTATTGATCTCTCATGCTTCACTTAGATTATTTTGAGAGTCATTAATAGCATGGTAATTTGCTTAATGTTAATATACTTGGTGTTCTAGATATGTGAAACTTTCTTTTGAGTGAATTGAATACTAAGATAAGTTTGATGCTTGATAATTGTTTTGAGATATGGAGGTGATAATATCAAAGTCATGCTAGTTGGATGATTATGAATTTGAGAAATGCTTGTGTTGAAGTTTGCAAGTCCCGTAGCATGCACGTATGGTTAAAGTTTTGTAACAAATTTGAAACATGAAGTGTACCTGGCATGTGCATCCTTATGAGTGGCGGTCGGGGACGAGCGATGGTCTTTTCCTACCAATCTATCCCCCTAGGAGCATGCGCGTAGTACTTGATTTTTGATGACTTCTAAATTTTTGCAATAAGTATATGAGTTCTTTTGACTAATGTTGAGTCCATGGATTATACGCACTCTCACCTTTCTGCATTTGCTAGCCTCTTCGGTACCGTGCATTGCCCTTTCTCACCTTAAGAGTTGTTGCAAACTTCGCCGGTGCATCCAAACCCCGTGATACGATATGCTCTATCACACATAAACCTCCTTATATCTTCCTCAAAACAGCCACCATACCTACCTATCATGGAATTTCCATAGCCATTCCGAGATATATTGCCATGCAACTTCCATCATCATCATCATGACATACATTAGTTTTGTCATATTGCCATTGCATGATCATGTAGTTGACATCGTATTTGTGGCAAGGCCACCATGCATTATTTTTCATACATGTCACTCTTGATTCATTGCACCATCCCGGTACACCGCCGGAGGCATTCATATAGAGTCATATCTTGTTCTAAGTTTCGAGTTGTAATCCTGATGTTGTAATCAATAGAAGTGTGATGATCATCATTTTTAGAGCATTGCCCAAATAAATAAATAAATAAAAGGAGAAAGGCCAAAAAAAAGAAAGGCCCAAAAAAGAAAATAAATAAAAACGGCAATGCTACTATCTCTTTTTCCACACTTGTGCTTCAAAGTAGCACCTTGTTCCTCATGTGGTGAGTCTCACATATTGTGCTTCAAAGTAGCACCTTACTCTTCATGTAGTGAGTCCCATTAAGTTGTCTTTTTATATTAGTGGGAATATTTCATTATGGAACTTGGCTTGTATATTCCTACGATGGGATTCCTCAAATGCCCTAGATCTTCATGAGCAAGCAAGTTGGATGCACACCCACTAGTTTTCTTTTGTTGAGCATTCATAACTCTAGTGCATCCGTTGCATGACAATCCCTACTCCTCATGTTGACATCAATTGATGGGCATCTCCATATCCTGTTGATTATCCTCATCAATGTGAGACTTTCTCCTTTTTGTCTTCTCTCCACAATCCCCATCATCATATTCTATTCCACCCATAGTGCTATATCCATGGCTCACGCTCATGTATTGCGTGAAGGTTGAAAAAGTTTGAGATTATTTAAGTATGAAACAATTGCTTGACTTGTCATCGGGGGTATAGAAGTTGGGAACATCTTTGTGTGACGAAAATGAAGCATAGCCTAACTATATGATTTTGTAGGGATGAACTTTCTTTTGCCATGCTATTTTGAGAAGACATGATTGCTTTGATTAGTATGCTTGAAGTATTATTATTTTGTGTCAATATGAACTTTTGTCTTGAATCTTTCGGATCTGAATATTCATATCACAATTAAGAAGATTTACATTGAAATTATGCCAAAGTATCACTCCGCATCAAAAATTCTTTTTATCATTTACCTACTCGAGGATGAGGAGGAATTAAGCTTGGGGATGCCTGATACGTCTCCAATGTATCTATAATTTTTGATTGCTCCCTGCTACTTTATCTACTATTTTGGACTATATTGGGCTTTATTTTCCACTTTTATATTATTTTTGGGACTAACCTATTAACCGGAGGCCCAACCCAGAATTGATATTTTTTGCCTATTTTAGTGTTTCAAAGAAACGGAATATCAAACGGAGTCCAAATGGAATGAAACCTTTGGGAACGTGATTTTCTCACCGAACGTGATCCAGGAGACTTGGACCCTACTCCAAGAAGTGCCAGAGGTGGTCATGAGGGTGGAGGGCGCCCCCCCTGGGCGCACCCCCTACCTCGTGGGCCCCCTGGTGCTCCACCGACGTACTCCTTCCTCCTATACATACCTACGTACCCCCAAACGATCAGGTGAGGAGCCAAAAACCTAATTCCACCGCCGCAACCTTCTGTATCCATGAGATCCCATCTTGGGGCCTATTCCGGAACTCCACCAGAGGGGGCATCCACCACGGAGGGCTTCTACATCAACACCATAGCCCCTCTGATGAAGTGTGAGTAGTTTACTTCAGACCTTTGGGTCCATAGCTAGTAGCTATATGGCTTCTTCTCTCTTTTTTGGATCTCAATACAATGTTCTCCCCCTCTCTCATGAAGATATATTCAATGTAATCTTATTTTTGCGGTGTGTTTGTTGAGACCGATGAATTGTGGGTTTATGATCCAACTTATCTATGGAAAATATTTGAATCTTCTCTGAATTCTTTTATGGATGATTGAGTTATCTTTGCAAGTCTCTTCGAATTATCCTTGTTTGGTTTGGCCAACTAGATTGGTAGTTCTTGCAATGGGAGAAGTTCTTAGCATAGGGTTAAATCTTGCGGTGTCCTTACCCAATGACAGAAAGGGTTACAAGGCACGTATTGTATTGTTGCCATCGAGGATAACAAGATGGGGTTTTTATCATATTGCATGAATTTATCCCTCTGCATCATTTCATCTTGCTTAAAGCGTTACTCTGTTTTTAACTTAATACTCTAGATGCATGCTGGATAGCGGTCGATGAGTGGAGTAATAGTAGCAGATGCAGAATCGTTTCGATCTACATGTCTCGAACGTGATGCCTATATACATGATCATTGCCTAGATATACTGATAACTATGCTCACTTCTGTCAATTTCTCAACAGTAATTTGTTCACCCATCGTAGAATATCTATGCACTTGAGAGAAGCCACTAGTGAAACCTATGGCCCCCGGGTCTATTCTCATCATATCAATCTCTATCACTTTATTACTTGCTTTGTTTTTACTTTGCCTTTTACTTTTCACTTTGCATCTATGTATCAAAAATACCAAAAATATTATTTATCATCTCTACCAGATCTCACCCTAGTAAGTGACCGTGAAGGGATTGACAACACCTAATCGCGTTGGTTGCGAGTAGCTATCATTTTGTGTAGGTACGAGGGACTTATGCGTGGTCTCCTACTGGATTGATACCTTGGTTCTCAAAAATTGAGGGAAATACTTACGCTACTTTGTTGCATCATCCTCTCCTCTTCGGGGAAATCCACGTGGCGCCCCCCCAATGGGCAGCGCCGCCATCCCGTCCAACCCCGAGGCGCCATGTCCCCGCGCCCTGCTCCCTGCGCTGCCAGGGCCCGCCGAGCCCATCGCGGGCCCGCTCGGACCCGGATGTCCGCCGCTGCCGGGCTGAGCCATCCCGCTCGCCCCCGACCGCTCCTCCCTGAGCGCCCGACCCCGCCTCCTCAGGGCTGTGCCTCCACGCCACCCCCAACGTTCGCTAGCACTGTGCCCGGCCGCCGTTCCTCGTCGGCGTCAGCGCCACCATCCAGCATCGGCGCCTCCACGCCGCCATGAACCGCCGTCTCCATGTTCCTTCACCGCCGACCCCGCGCGCTCCTGCGCCTCCTCTCCTCTACCCCCGGCCAGATCCGGCTGCGGGAGGGCCGGATCCGGCGACCCCGAGCTTCTCCGGCGAGTCCCCGAGCTCCGGCCACCGTCTGCTTCCCCTCCGGCGAACTACTCCGGCGAGATCCAGCCACATTGAGAACCGTGCCGAAACCCTAGAAGGTTGACCTCGTTTTTCACCAAGTCCTGTAATTTTTGCATTATGTACCCATGTTTGTCATGCCATAACTTTATTCTCGGCGCTCCGATTTGTGTATATAATATGTCAAAATGTTCGCCATGAGATGCTCTACATTTCATTCAACTTCGTCATGCTTGTTTGAGTTCATCTTGATTCCCTAATCCTCGTTGCAAGAGTGCTATATGATGTTGACCTTTTGAGACTGTTATAACTTGCTGGATTGTCTTTTTCGTTGCATTTGGTGTGTGCATCCTTTGAGCATGATGTCTACATGTTTTAGGAGCATATTCATGCCATATATACAGTGGTGTAATGCATGTATTTTTGTGTGAGTTGTGGTGAGTGAATCAAGCTTTTGAAGTGGGCTACTTGCTGTTACCGTTTTGCTAGGCTGAATCTGTTATATCATGATGCTATGTAAACCTTCTGCTATAATTTATTCTATGCATAATATGGAGATGTTCACTAAGGATGTTTTGTCGTACATGTCATGCTCTATCGATCTGTGCCGTTGGTTGCATTTATTGCCTTCTGTAGCTTGTTGTAATCTTGCTCCAAATTTGCTAAATAATGTTGCTGTCAGCCTGTTAACATTAAGTTCAGTTTTGCCATGAGTTTTGTTATTGATCCATGCACCCTATGACTATGCTATTGCCATGCTTAGCTCCATAAATGTGTCTTCTTACTGTTGGTCACCTTGTCATGCCATGTATTGTTCTGTGGTGAGTTGTACAAGCTCACCAACATGCCTACTTATCGTTGTTCCTGCCATGTCCTGTTATTTTCACCGTGTGAAACCTGTCATATCATTTGCCAGGTTTGCATTGATCCTACCATGGTGTATGTTGATCTTTGGAATTAGATCAGTAAGGGAGTTTTGTTCTTTGTCTTTAGTATTAGCATGCCATGCCTTTGTTTGCCACGATAAGTTCCTGTAGCATGTTATTTGATAGATCTAAACCTTGCAACCTGATGTTATTTCTGTCATGCTCAGTGATTTTCTGCTAAGTCTGTGAAACTGTTATTATTTGCAATCTTGTCGTGTCCTTTTGAGCATGTTCTAGTGATTTCTGGAGATAGCTCATTGTTCATGTTTTGTTGTGCTTCATCTGTACATCACATCCATGTCATTTGTCTTCATGGTGAGGTCATGTAGCATTTCGTTTTGATGTTTGTAAGATGCCTAGTTGCTGTTTTGGACAGCTTGTCCTTTAAACATGTTTCTTGTGCATGTGTTGAACCGTTGCTCCATTTTGAGTGTGCTCTATATGAAACTTGCTTAGTTTTACATGTAGCTTAATATTACCTTGTTGCATTCATGTTTTGAGTGTGTTTGCTTGATGTTTCTATGCATTTTGCATCAATGTCATGTTTAACTTGTTTTGCTCATATCTTCTAGGCCGTAGCTCCGAACTAAATGAACTTTATATGTAACTTGACTAGAATTTCATGTAGATCATCTTGATGCATTTTAACTTGATTTTTAACAAATTGAACATAAGGTTTATTCAGATCTGGACCAATTTTGAAATTTGCATATGAGGACTTACCAGAATTGGTATATGTTGTTTCCGGCGTCATTTAAACTTGCTTTGATGTGTTGCTCTTGTATACATCATCTCTTACCATGAGTAGCTTCATGTAGGCTTTGTCATGCATCATGATTGGTAGTGCAACATGTCATGTTTATGTGTTGTGTGTTTACCGTGTGTTTGCTTCTTTCCAGTTGTGCTCCTTCTGGTTTGTTCCTGTTTCGTTGCGATTGTGAGGATTCGTTCGTCTAAGCTTGGTTCGTCTCCGTGGCTTCATCTTCTTCATGGACTCGTTCTTTTTCCTAGCGGGATTTCAGGCAAGATGACCGTCACCTTGGATCTCACTACTATCATTGCTATGCTAGTTGCTTTGTTCAATCGCTATGCTGCGCTTCCTATCTCTTGTTGATCAAGCCTCCCAAACTGCCATGTCAGCCTCTAACCTTTGCACCCTTCCTAGCAATACATTGCTTGGCTATGTTACCGCTTTGCTCAGCCCCTCTTATAGCGTTGTTAGTTGCAGGTGAATTCGAAGATTGCTCCATGGTGGACAGAATTATGTTGGGATATCACAATATCTCTTATTTAATTAATGAATCTATATTGAACATATAAACCTTCCTAAACTACCCGCCATTCCGCGACACACGCGTGCGCTGCGATGGTTGGGTCGTCTGATTCCTTTCCTGTAGCATTGTTTTGGCTGCTGGCGTGTGGTAAACCGTTCATTCTTTTCTACATTCACATTTCCTTCGAGAGTACCTGTGGGGTGGGTCTCGTTGGCCATGGCCCAGTTAATCAGTTGTCTTTTACGGTTACTGCAGTGTGCATCGTTCAAGCCAGACACGAGGCTCCGCCCTTGAAAATATCTACCTAGCTCGAGTCTCCCTCGTGTCTCCTCATCCCCTCTTGCCTCCGCCGGCTCCTATCCCCGCCCTTCCTCTCCTCCGTCGTTCCCCATCCACCGCCGCCTCCACCCTGCCAGCCCCGCACCACCGTCCTTTGCGTTGGATTCTTCTTTCCCCGGGCCGCTGTTATCCTGCTCATTGCATTGACTGCTGGCGATGGGAGGAGACGCGGGGGAGCAGAGGAGGGAGGTGGATGACGGGGTGAGGAGGCAGGAGGCAAGAGGACGGGGTGAGGAGGTAGGCGGCGCTAGCTTCTCTCCCCGCGCCAACGCGTCATCTATTATTCCTTCCTAAGGTCCAGATCTGAAGCGGGAGAGATCCACGCGCCTGCATCAGCAAAGTGAGAGAAGAGGGCTGCATCTGCGGTGGTCCGAGCACTGCAGCCTCCGTCCCTGCACAATCTTCGTCACATGTAGCAGCCGATTGAGCGCCTCCTCCTCAATCAGCATCCCTCTTTGTCGCGCATGGCAACAGGGTGAGGGTTGTGACGGGAATGGTAGGACGGCGGCGAGAAGTGGGTCTCTAAGCTGGCTGTTGGTCCCCGGTCCTCTTAGGTGAGATCAACACCATCCTCCACAGCCTTCTCCGCACCTCCCATCTCTCTCTCTCTCTACGCGCGCGTGTGTGGGGCTTGTGTAGGCAGAATATGATGGTAGATTCATGCTTTAAGGATTTGGTTAGGAAAGCTTTCTTGGTATGTCTTTATTTTACTATACCTTGCTGATATGTCCAGGAATAAGTTGTTACATTTTTCTACAACTATTTCTTCATTGCATTAGGACCAATTTGATGAAGCTGCAGACTGACTACAAAGATGAGTTTGTTAAGAAGGACGGTCTCAAATTGGGGCTGATGTCCTGCTTTGTTAAGGTAGTAGCAATCGGATGAGCAACTTAAACGATTGTTTGGTAATTTCCTGGGTCGTCCTAAATCCACTTGTTTTTTGAAGGCTGCCATTTCTGCGCTTCAAAATCAGCCAATTGTTAATGCTGTTATTGATGGTAATGACATCATATACAGAGACTACATTGACATTAGTGTTGTTGTTGGCACTTCCAAGGTACTGGCACCTTTTTCTTCTCTAGGTTGAATCGACCAGCATTGATTTTACCATGTATCCTGCTATCAGAATGTGATATGAATGTCATTTTGCTTTAGGGTCTTGTGGTGCCTGTTATCCATGATACAGAAGGAATGAACTTTGCTGACATTGAGAAGGGGATAAATAGCCTTGCAAAGAAGGCAACTGAGGGGGCATTGTCAATTGATGACATGGCAGGGGAACCTTCACAATCTCAAACAACGGTGTATATGGAAGTCTGATCAGCACACCTATCATCAACCCTCCACAGGTTCTCTTTTTGTTTGCTGCCTTCTACTCTCTTTGTTAGAATTCTACAATTCACCTCCTAACACAACCCTTAATTCCTTGCCTAATGCAGTCAGCAATTCTTGGAATGCATTCTATTGTCCAACGCCATGTGGTTGTGGATGGCTCCATCCTTGCGAGGCCAATGATGTACCTTGCATTGACATGTGACCATAGGCTGATAGATGGTAGAGAAGTTGTTCTGTTTCTGCGCTGCATCAAGGACGTAGTTAAAGATCCACGGAGGTTGCTCCTTGACATATAGTTCCATTGGTTACTTCTGGGGTAAAGATTGCTTCTCATTGATTTCGGAATAATTGGAGAGAACCACGCGCGTGCATCATCAAAGTGAGAGAGGAGGGCTGCATCGGCGGTGGTCCGGCCGCCTCTCATCCCGCACAATCTTTGTCACATGTAGCAGCCAACTAAACTCCGCCTCCCCAATCTGCATCCCTCTTCGTCGCGCATGGCAACAGGGTGAGGGTTGTGACGGGAACGGCAGGACGGCGGCAAGAAGTGGCTCTCTGAGCTGGCTGTCGGTCCTTGGTCCTCTCAGGTGAGATCAACACCATCCTCCACAGCCTTCTCTGCACCTCCCATCTCTCTCTCTCCCTCTCTCTCTCTCTCTCTCTCTCTCTCTCTCTCTCTCTCTCTACGCGCGCGTGTGTGGGGCTTGTGTAGGCAGAATAAAATGGTAGATTCATGTTTTAGGGATTTGGTTAGGAAATTATTTACGATTTTGATTAGGAATGGTCTTAAGATTTAGAAAGGAAGCAGTCATGTTTCTCTATGTCCAGTTTGAAAGAAGAGAGTGGTTTCTCAATGCAGTGAGATTTCTTGGAGATGTTGGGCGGAGAGTGACTAATGCAGCAGTGTGCGTGTAGTATGAGATTATCTTGTCTGATTATAAACATAAATGGTACACTTTTTTTCTCTGAGTGCTGTAAAAACAGCACAGGTACATTCCAATTTGCCTTGAGCTACCTGTCTATATTGTATATGTTCACCAGCGCAAATTTTGCCTCTCCAAGTCATCACAAAATTGGTATTGCCTCTCTCCATGTCTCTATTTCTCCCTCTCAGCAATCCTTGACGGGACAACATCAGACTAGCAAGACCGAGGCGCTGGTGGCCATGGCTTCGATAGATTAACAGGAGGAGCGACTCCTTGCTGTTGATGTCGGAGGGGCTGGATCAGTCCAGTTTTATAGTGCCACAAAAATCTGTTATTTTCCTTAGTTGCAACTCTAGCTCTTCTCATTACACATACAATGTTCACCTTCACCGATTGGTTCGATGTTGCTAGCCCACTATGATTCTAACTTTGTCTCCTTTTATAATATTTATATTTGCGGATTGGTTCGATGTTACTAGCCCACTATGTTATTTTCCTTAGTTGCAACTCTAGCTCTTCTCATTATGCTACTGCGTGTGACTGTTTTACCTTGATTTTCCAGGCATTCCAGGAGATGGGAGATGCTTATTTAGCTCTGTGGTTCATGGAACATGTGTCCTCTCAGGGAAACCTATACCCAATGAAGATCTTAAGAGAAAGCTAGCTGATGAATTCAGGAAGCAGCTATATAAATCCATCATTGTACAAGTTGCTGATGAACTTTTAACTAGACGGGAAGAGACTTAATGATTAGTTGATGGACATTCTTGCCGTTATGGTTGCTCTTCTGGTTTTAAAATGTAAATGTGTCGTGGATAATGTTGCTTATTCAGCATGGGCTATCAACCTGCGACTATCTACATGGTATATCTAGCACATCAATCTATTGGGCTCAGGTCCTGCACATTGTATATCTAGCCCATCATTCTACATGGTATATCTTCTTACACTGTTCTGCGGTAGTGCGCCATATCCACAGCTCAGATTTCCTTGCCTTTGGCTGACTATCCTTTTCTTTTGCTAGGTCAAATGAGGTGTACACTGTTGCAAGAGTGACTGATGGTATTTATGAAGGTACCTTGTTTGCGAATAAATGTAAATGTCACATTTACTGATTCACATGAATAATGCTCCCATGCTGACATTTTCTTAATATATTCAAGAATTGCAATTGGTGGGGATGTTTTCTGTGACACTCCAAAATTTTTGTTGTTTTTGTTTTCTGCAAGAGCCTTGCTTGGTTTAAAGAAGGTTATTTAAACCCTTCTTAAAAACCTCTCTTCTGAGTTTTCCTTCTCAAAATCTTTTCTTGGATTTAGTTTCTTCAAAAAAGAAAACCTTTTTGGTTTTGGGCTATTCTTTGGTTTTAATCCATTCTTGTTTTTACCATGCCTCTTGTGGTAAAATTCTCCCAAAAGCCCTCCTACCACTTTGGGACAACCCAAACATTCTGTCCCAACTAGTTAAATCCATTTTTGGATTTTATCTCATTTATTTCTTTTCCCAAAACAATTCTGTCCTTTATTTTGAGCCTAGGTAATTTGCAAAGCAAGTACCTTAATGCCCTTGAACTTTGATCTCAAATCAACCCCTCTGGATAATCCTTAGCACCCACAACCTAGAACCATCAAGATCCACTCTTCTTCTTTTCAAAATTTTCAAAATTTACCCTCTTCAAGTTTGGACCAGATTTGCCAAATTTGGTGAAATTCATATCTCCCTTTCTCCAAAAATTCCACCAAAATTCAGGCAACCCCCAGTTGCAACGAGAGACCACTCCACCAAAAACCAGCTCAAGGAAAAATCCCAAATGCCAAAATCATTCTGTCGAACACCTGGCCTGCACTGTTACTGTGCATCTTCAGAAAATTCAGAGTTTCAGTGCGGTTTCTTCGTCAGGGTTCAGTCACATGTCAACTGTGCTCCTGGCGCATTGCACACGGCCCCTCCTCCCTGTCTGGAGCACCGCACGCGTGCTTGGCTCGTTCCTGGCGTTGGTAGCACCCTGGCGGCAGAACCTCCCGTGGCGGCCGACAGGGGGCATCCTGTGGCATAACACCGTTTGGCAGCGCCCAAGCCACCTGAGAGCTCCGCGTGGCCATCTCCCTTGCCAGCGCACGCATGCAGCACCGTCGCCGTGGCCTGGCATGCTCAGGGCGCGCTCTCTGCCGTCGACGTGTCGTACGGCCATTCCGTCGGGGACAGGCCATAATCGCCCGTGCCATGCTGACTTAGACACTGGAATGGGATCAGTGCTCCGTCTAGACGATGCACAAGCCCCTAAACCAGCCGTCCAGCCACAGCGCCGCCGTAATCGCTTGCAGGACTTATCCCGTTGACGGCAACCGCCTTGGGCCGGCTATAAATAGCGCCTCCGAGCTCGCTCTCGACCCCACACACCTCCACCACCTCACCAGACCCCGCCTAGCCACTGGAAGAGCCTCGAGGGGCCCTTCTTCCTCAGCTCCGGCCACCTTCGTCTGCTTCGGGCTCCGACAGCGTTCTCGCTGGTGAGAACTCCTCCACTGCCCTAGACTTGCCCGTAGCCTCATGACACCTCTAGGAGACTAACCCCCACTCCAATTTGACACCAGCAGCTCTCTACGATGAGGTCCACGACTACCCGAACCACCGTCCGCCGGAGCAAGGGCCGCCGTCGACGTGGTGCTCGCCGGCGACCACCACCACCACCCACCGACGCGGAAGGACGTACTGAACACGGAGGTACCACCCGATCCCCCTGCCTCACCGTGAATCGCCGTCGGCGACCACCGCAGCTCTCGGGCGCCGACGAGCCCCGTCTCCCTTGTTTGAATTTTCAAACCTGACGGGTGGGACCCGCCTGTCAGTCTCTCATTCTTATTAAACGAATCGTTTTCTGGAATTTTCTGCAGAACCCCCTGAGAGTTTTCTGTTTCATTACAAAAAGGTCCCTGAATCAAAACCCTTATAACTTTTAAACAGAAAAGAATTTTTGTTTGATTCTTTTTCTGTTCTCTTTAAAATTTTGTCTTGTTTTTTATCAGATTTAATTGAGAATTTTGTTGGAATACTTTTGTGCACCTCGCGGTATTTACGTTATGTGCGTATTTTTCTTATACCGTAGATACCGGAGGAGGTGACGGAGCCGCGAACTTCACCCAGTTAGAATCCGACTACTCCGAATCAGGCAAGCATGTTTGAACTCTTGATATGATGAGTGTTTGTTGCATGTTTGCATTTAGGAGTTTCATGGCATGTTTATGAACATTTCTTTGAATGTTATATCTCATGCAAAGAAGTGGAAAGTGAGTTTCGGAAATCCATATGTTGTTGGATACATATTTGCATGGCCATGTGATGGCATGAGGATGGGTAAGATGGCAGTGTTGTGGCATGCCAGTCTTATGCCAGTCTATGTGACTTCAGTGTCATCGTGAATCAAATCACATTCCCATTCATTTCCTTTCCTGTACTGCCACATGTTTTCCGCAAGGAATATGGCTTAGTACGTTGCAAACCGTTTTCCTGGTACACACCAAATATAGAGGCCGGGATGAGGGTTCCATGGCCCTGGATTAAAGCCCGTCATCCGTTCAGGGGGCATGGGTGTTTCCGGTTGGGACTGAGAGGGGGGCACCCCTTAGAGCGCGCGTATAGAAATTTGATCCCATGCTATTCGAGGTTGTGACCTCTCCGTCTCAAATTTTTTCATGGACGTTGTCTAGGGTGATTCCTGGCATCGTGAGGTGGAATGGGTGCGTACTGGTTAAATGTGTTTCTACCGAAATACCGTAAACGGAACTAGTCCTTCGTGACTACGGAAATCCGTTGGCTGTGGTCAGTTAGTGCAAACTCTGCAGAGTCACAAATCCTTTAAATCATCTTGTACATGTCCAAGTACTGTGTTCATCTTATCTTGTCAGATATCAGCCTCAGTGACAAAACTTCGGTGAACTACATGAGTGTTAAATCCGGTTAAAATTTTATTCTTGTGGATGGACTAACCCGTTATTTGCTTCTGATATATGCCCTCTCTGTGATGTTGCTCAGACATCCAACTGTGGCATACTTGTTATTTACATTTGATATAAGCCCTCTCTGTGATGTCGCTCAGACGTCCGACTGTGGCACACTTGCTATTTATTATCAAGATAAGCCCTTTCTGCGATGTCGCTCAGACGTCCGACTGTGGCACTTCTTTATAAGCCCTTTATGTGGTGTCACTGAGACGCCCGACAATGGCATTTCTTTTATAAGCCCTTTATGTGGTGTCGCTGAGACGACCGACTGTGGCATTTCTTTTATAAGCCCTTTATGTGGTGTCGCTGAGACGCCCGACTGTGGCATTTCTTTTATAAGCCCTTTATGTGGTGTCGCTGAGACGCGCGACTGTGGCATTTCTTTTATAAGCCCTTTATGTGGTCTCGCTGAGACGCCCGACTGTGGCATTTCTTTTATAAGCCCTTTATATGGTGTCGCTGAGACGCCCGACAGTGGCATTTCCGCATGAGCTTTATTTGTTTACCTTTCGAGGCGTCGCTCCAGACACCCGATCGGTTTTCATTTATTTGTTTTACTTATCAAGTCGTGCAAAAAAAATTATTATTGGATGAGCATCATTATTTTTGCTCATGATGCATTCATGCATGCATTTGTTATATCTTT
This sequence comes from Triticum dicoccoides, assembly GCF_002162155.2. NCBI lineage: Eukaryota > Viridiplantae > Streptophyta > Magnoliopsida > Poales > Poaceae > Triticum > Triticum dicoccoides. The sequence continues at coordinate 311,134,527 of NC_041383.1, read as the reverse complement.
TGTCCGAACTATCTCGCGAGTACTTTCAAAGTACTCACCTGGCGTGTTGATTTGGCCAGATGTTGATGAAGGCGATCTCATGGATGAAGAGTTCGATAGCGAGTCCGACGCCTAGAGGAGTCCCAGTCAGTCCCGTGCGATCCTGCATTTGGTCACTGTATTATATCCACTTTCGCCACCCTAGAAATAAATTCATCGAGCCTCACCTCAACGCTCGATGAGCTGCCAGTTAGGAGTCAGGTTAGCCACCACCACTTTTTATCTCGAGCTAGTAGCATGTCACCACACCCCTGTGTCATAACCGCCCTTATGTATGTTATTGGCGTGTTGGTAATAAATTGTTGAGCAGCCTCAGCTCAACCCTGTAATATATTTAATGCTACTGGTCCTTTGTATATCAAGTATTTGTCTACCAATGAGGATAAATTTTCCTATACTGGGATCAAAAGATCGATTTTCTCAATAAGTACTTTATTGAAAAACCGGTCGTGACAGACTTGGTACCAGAGCCAGGCTGACTGTAGGAAGCCACTAGGTGCGATTGCTAATCGGTTATTAGCATGATAGAGTTTATTCATCTTTTTACAAATGTAGTCATTTTTCTGACAGTCAGCATAAAATTTATGATCTGATCGCTCAAAATTTTTGCCTACTTTTGTAGATGGCTGGCAACGACTGTGAGTCACAGATTTTCGCCAACATGCCTGAGGGGTTCGTCAAGCTCCTCTCCTTCATCGTTCAGGTCGCGATGGGGCCATCCGTGCGCCCAGTCTTCACACTTTATCCACACAAGATCAACGACAGTCTGACCATGCACCAGGCCGCGGTGCAATTCAGGGGAGGGCGTGCTGAGATACGCCGCTTCCGATTCTTGGGGAGAGCCATGCCTACAGAGAGGCATGCTATGCAGATGGCTGCCCGCGAGGTGATAGCTCGTCTTCGGGATGTCCTTTCTGCAATGAAGACCCGTCGCTACCGCTACCTTCCATGCCATGTACCATACACCTGTCACTACTCATTCTCTTGCCCCAGAGGAGAGCGAGACGAGGCCTTTGAGATGCTTGTCGAGTACCTATGAGCCCTGGAGGCAGCCTTCGACAGCATGGTGGACGACCTCGTAGCTGCCCGCATGGACTCAGTCCATGGTTGTGCCGCCAACAGGAGGGAACTCCTGCACACCGCTCCACCGCTGACTTTCATCTCGTCCTCAGCTTCTCATTCACCTACCATTCTCGCCACTGCCCGTTGTCTGCCTACCACTGAGGAATTTAACCAAGCTATTGCACCCACTCCCGTTCACTCTGCACCACTTATTGCACCCACTCCCATACGAGCTACTCCACCTATTTCGCCCACTCATGTTCGTGTTACTCCGCCTATGGCACCCGCTCCATCACCTCAGCGCAGCGTTTCTCGTCTGGAACCTATTAGCGAGGAGGAGGTTGAGTCCCCAGTGTCACTGCGTCTCACCCTCGGCAGGCCAAGGGAGATCCTCACCATCTCCGACTGAGTACGATTAGACGCCATGCAATGTACCGACTTGTGTGATATGTTTATATGTACATAGGTTGTGAGAAGTAGCCTATTTGCGCATCATGTAGGATCTGGAGAAGTGCACTAGTCTCAATAACATGTCAGGATTATGTACGCATATCCTGAGTGATGTAATGTATAAATATGCTTGCGTGTAAGATATGTAATAGTCCTTCTCCGCGCGCAATCGTGTATTTTCAAAAAAAATCCTGGAGTTTTAAAATTTTCTTTATGTGTGATTTTATTGACTTTTGTGACTCTCTTTCTTGTCTTACGAGTTTCACAAAATATATCCCTAGAGTGAAAGATGTCTCATCCGTGGACGCGCTCCATGCCATATCAGCCCGAAGAAAATTATGGCACACCACCAAACCACAATTTCACTCAAGGACAGACAAGTCAACGGGACAGTGAAACAGCATTTGCCCAAGTGTGTCGTCTGTATGAATAGAGTCAGCAACAACACCGGGAAATGATGAACCAATTCATCAATATGGGAAATCACCGTGGTCAATATCAGCAGCAATCCAAGTTGTCTGAGTTACAGAAGACACGTCCCCCAACAATTTCTCATACTGACAAGCCTCTTGAGGCCGACGACTGGCTTCGAGACATGGAGAGAAAATTAATTATTGCACAGTGTTCAGACCATGAAAAAGTATTGTATGCACCACATTATCTCACTAGAGCAGCTACATCATGGTGGGAAAACTTCCTGCGCATGCACCCCAACGAAAATGAAATAACCTGGAAGGATTTCAAGGAAGGTTTTTGTGGGGCACACATTCCTAAGGGTGTGATGAAAATCAAGAAGAGAGAATTTGATGACCTCAAGCAAAGGACCATGACACTGTCAGAATACAACAGCCAATTCACTCTGCGGTCTCGCTACGCCAATGAAGAGCGCATGACCGAGAGCAAGAAGATGGAAAAATTCTTGGAAGGCCTGGAACCCGGACTTAAATGCCAGCTGGTTGTGCATACCTTCCCAGATTTTAAAACACTGGTGGATAAGGCCATTACTCTGGAAAATGAGCGACGCAGCTTGGAAGATTTCTGCAAACGCAAAAGGGACCAGTCTACTTTTGCTCGCAACCACAGAAGCAAGACAGAATTTCAGAAGGGCGGAACACACAAAACCCCGACAAATACTTCATGCCCAATCAAGAATTTCCATGCAAGAGACAAGTAGTTCACATATCGCCCAGGCATTACTTGTTACGCTTGTGGAGAAGAAGGGCACTATGCCAAGCAGTGCCCCAAGCCAAGGAACTCAACCCCAAAGCCTAACAATGGTGGCAATAATTCAGCGCCAAAGCGAAACAATTTCAACAACAATAACAACCACAGGAAGGGTCACCTGAACCACGTGACCAAAGAGGAAGCACATAATGCCCCAGATATCATACTCGGTACGTACCCTGTCAACACAATACCTGCCATGGTTTTGTTTGATTCTGGAGCTTCTCACTCATTCATTTCGAAGAGTTTTGCTTTACAAAATAATTTTTCGATGCTTCCCTTGGAAAAATCCATGATCATCAAGTCCCATGGAATTAAGCAAGTGACCCATAGTTACTGTCAAGGTGTGGTTATTGAATTTGAAGGATTGAAGTTTTACGCCAACCTTATTGTATTGGAAAGTAAAGGACTGGATGTCATCCTAGGGATGGATTGGTTAACCACCAACAAAGGTTTTATTGACTGCTTCAACCAGACCGTAATTCTCACACACCATCACGGGAAGACAATAAAAGTTTCAGCCAAAGAGAGACAAATACTTCGGCAACCGAGATTAAACAAGGTGGACGTTTCTGAGCTGAACAAGGTTCCAGTAGTGTGTGAATTTCCAGACGTATTTCTAGAAGAACTACCAGGCATGCCACCAGACCGCGAGATAGAATTCAGCATTGAGCTAGCACCCGGAACCGCTCCCATTTACAAGAAACCATACAGAATGGCACCATCCGAATTGGTAGAATTGAGGAAGCAAATAAAAGAATTATTGGAGAAATTATACATACGAGCCAGTTCCTCACCTTGGGGTTCTCCAATTTTATTTGCCAAGAAAAAGGATGGAACACTAAGATTGTGTATAGACTATCGAGCTCTTAACATGGTCACAATCAAGAACAAATACCCAATGCCCCAAATAAATGATTTATTTGATCAGCTCGCTCAGGCCAAAGTCTTCTCAAAAATCGACTTGAGATCGGGACACCACCAATTAAAAGTGTGAATAGAAGATATTCCCAAGACAGCCTTCACTTCCAGATATGGACTGTATGAGTTCACAGTAATGCCATTTGGTCTAACAAACGCCCCCGCATATTTTGTTCACCTCATGAACAAAGTATTTATGAAGTATATGGACAAGTTTGTTGTGCTATTCATCGATGATATTCTGATATACTCCAAAACACCAGAATGGCACGCCGAGCATCTCAGGATTGTACTAGGAGAACTCAGGAAACATAAACTGTACGCCAAATTCAGGAAATGTGAATTTTGGCTAAGACAGGTGGTTTTCTGGGCCACGTACTCACCCAAGAAGGTATTGCAATAGACCCGGAAAAGGTCAAGGCCGTACTTGGCTGGAAACCACCAGCTAGCGTAACGGATGTACGAAGTTTCTTGGGAATGGCAGGCTATTACCAGAGATTTATTGAAGGATTCTCCACCATAACAAAGCCAATGACGCAGTTGCTCAAGAAAGACAAGAAGTTTGAATGGACGGAAGCCAATGAGAAAAGCTTCCAAGAGCTAAAAAGGAAATTAACAACGACACCAGTATTAATTGTGCCAGACATACACAAGAATTTTGAGGTATATTGTGACGCATCCCGGAAAGGCCTCGGATGCGTATTGATGCAAGAAGGCAAGGTAGTTGCGTATGTCTCCAGACAACTTTGCAAGCATGAGGAAAATTATCCCACTCATGACTTAGAATTGGCAGCGGTCATCCATGCACTCAAAGAATGGAGACACTTTCTACTTGGAAATCATTGTGAAATATACAAAGACCATAAGAGCCTTAAGTATATTTTCACACAGCCGGAACTTAATTTACGGCAACGACGCTGGTTGGAGTTGGTGAAGGATTATGATGTTGGAATCCACTATCATCCCGAAAAAGCAAATGTTGTGGCAGATGCCCTTAGTCGGAATCCCAGCACGGACAACGACAGTATACCAGAGTTGAGGCCAGAATTTCGACAGGAATTTGCCAAACTCAATTTAATAATGGTTACCAAAGGCAGTGTGTCGAATTTGGAAATACAACCTACCCTGTTGGAAAAGATTAAGGAGGCTCAGCATGGACACCCCAGCATTGATGGCATAAAAAGGAAAGTGAGTTTGGGCAAGGCCTCAAAATTCAACGTAGATGAGTAAGGAATATTGTGGTACGGAGAGAGACTTTGCATACCAAATATCAAGGACCTCAAACAGCAGACTCTGGCTGAAAGCCACACTGCTCCGTATTCAATCCATCCTGGAGGAACAAAAATGTACAAAGACCTTCAGGAAATTTTTTGGTCGCACGGTATGAAGAGAGACATAGCCACGTTCATTGCATGCTGTGACTCTTGTCAACGCATCAAGGCCGAGCACCAGAAACCAGCCGGGCTGTTACAGCCAAACAAGATACCCGAGTGGAAGTGGGACGAGATTGGAATGGATTTCATTGTTGGACTACCACGGTCACGACACGGAAATAATGCCATATGGGTCATCACCGACAGATTAACTAAGGTATCACATTTCATCCGGGTGAAGACAACTCACACCACTCAGAGACTGGCCAGACTTTATCTTGCCCGTATCGTCTGCCTGCATGGAGTCCCAAAGACAATCATATCTGACAGAGGCACACAGTTTGTCTCTAGATTTTGGGATCACCTACAACAGGCACTGGGAACCCAACTAGCATTCAGTATCGCATACCACCCCCAGACTGATGGGCAAACTGAACGCGTAAACCAAATTCTAGAAGACATGCTGAGAGCATGTGTCCTCACCTACGGAACCAGTTGGGAAGAAAGCTTGCCATATGCAGAGTTCGCATACAACAACAGTTATCAAGCCAGCTTGCAAATGGCACCCTTTGAAGCTCTGTATGGGAGAAGATGTCGTACCCCGCTAAACTGGTCAGAAACCGGGGACAGCCACATCTTCGGCCCAGATATACTCAAAGAGGCTGAGGAGAAAGTTAAGACGATTAGAGATCGACTGAAGACAGCTCAAAGTCGGAAAAAGAGTTATTACGATTGAAAGCATCGGGAAATCAGTTTTGAACCCGGAGAGTTTGTATACCTAAGAGTTTCTCCTATGATGGGTCTGCAGCGATTCAGGGTTAAGGGAAAGATAGCACCAAGATTCATCGGACCATTCCGTATAGTAGCCTGAAGAGGCACGGTAGCCTACCAGCTAGACCTACCCGGAGATTTATCCGATATCCACAACGTTTTCCACATATCACAGCTGAGAAAGTACGTGAGCAACCCAGAGAAGCAAGTATCACATGAAAACATTGACGTGCAACCAGACCTCACCTACCGGGAGCGCCCGATAAAAATATTAGAGGAGTCTGAGAGGAGGACCCGACAGAAAACCATCAAGTTTTTCAGAGTTCAGTGGAGCAATCACACCGAGAATGAAGCAACTTGGGAGAGAGAGGATTTTCTTCGGACAGAGCACCCACACCTGTTTAAGGATCAGCTAAAATCTCGGGGACGAGATTTTTCCTAAGGGGGTAGGTGCTGTGACACTCCAAAATTTTTGTTGTTTTTGTTTTCTGCAAGAGCCTTGCTTGGTTTAAAGAAGGTCATTTAAACCCTTCTTAAAAACCTCTCTTCTAAGTTTTCCTTCTCAAAATCTTTTCTTGCGTTTAGTTTCTTCTAAAAAGAAAACCTTTTTGGTTTTGGGCTATTCTTTGGTTTTAATCCATTCTTATTTTTACCATGCCTCTTGTGGTAAAATTCTCCCAAAACCCCTCCTTCCACTTTGGGACAACCCAAGCATTCTGTCCCAACTAGTTAAATCCATTTTTGGATTTTATCTCATTTATTTCTTTTCCCAAAACAATTCTGTCCTTTATTTTGAGCCTAGGTAATTTGCAAAGCAAGTACCTTAATGCCCTTGAACTTTGTTCTCAAATCAACCTCTCTGGATAGTCCTTAGCACCCACAACCTAGAACCATCAAGATCCACTCATCTTATTTTCAAAATTTTCGAAATTTACCCTCTGCAAGTTTGGACCAGATTTGTAAAATTTGGTCAAATTCATATCTCCCCTTCTCCAAAAATTCCACCAAAATTCAGGCAACCCCCAGTTGCAACGAGAGACCACTCCACCAAAAACCAGCTCAAGGAAAAATCCCCACATGCCAAAATCATTCTGTCGAACACCTGGCCTGCACTGTTACTGTGCATCTTCAGAAAATTCAGAGTTTCAGTGTCGTTTGTTCGTTAGGGTTCAGTCACATGTCAGCTGTGCGCCTGGTGTGTTGCACATGGACCCTCCTCCCTGTCTGAAGCACCGCACGCGCGCTTGGCTCGTTCTTGGCGTCGGTAGCACCCTGGCCCGCCTGCGCCAGCGTCTTCCGCTGCGGCAGAACCTCCCGTGGCGGCCGACAGGGGGCATCCTGCGGCATAACGCCATTCGGCACCGCCCAAGCCACCTGAGAGCTCCATGTGGCCGTCTCCCTTGCCAGTGCACGCATGCAGCACCGTCGCCGTGGCCTGGCACGCTCAGGGCGCGCTCTCTACCGCCGACGTGTCGTACGGCCGTTCCGTCTGGGAGAGGCCGTAACCGCCCCTGCCATGCTGAGTTAGACACTGGAATGGGATCAGTGCTCCCTCTAGACGATGCTCAAGCCCCTAAACTAGCCGTCCAGCCAGAGCACCGCCGTAATCGCTCGCCGGACTTATCCCATTCACGGCAACCGCCTCGGGCCGGCTATAAATAGCGCCTCCGAGCTCGCTCTCGACCCCGCACACCTCCACCACCTCACCAGACCTCGCCTAGCCACTGGAAGAGCCTCGAGGGGCCCTTCTTCCTCAGCTCCGGCCACCTCCGTCCGCTTCAGGCTCCGGCAGCATTCTCGCTGGTGAGAACTCCTCCACCGCCCTAGACTTGCCCGTAGCCTCATGACACCTCTAGGAGACTAACCCCCACTCCAATTTGACACCAGCAGCTCTCTCCAATGAGGTCCACGACTACCCGAACCACCATCCGCCGGAGCAAGGGCCGCCGTCGACGTGGTGCTCGCCAGCGACCACCACCACCACCCACCGACGCGGAAGGACGTACTAACCACGGAGGTACCACCCGTCCCCCTGCCTCGCCGTGAATCGCTGTCGGCGACCACCGCAGCTCTCGGGCGCCGACGGGCCCCGTCTCCCTCGTTTGAATTTTCAAACCTGACGGGTGGGACCCGCCTGTCAGTCTCTCATTCTTATTAAACGAATCGTTTTCTGGACTTTTCTGCAGAACCCCCTGAGAGTTTTCTGTTTCATTACACAAAGGTCCCTGAATCAAAACCCTTATAACTTTTAAACGGAAAAGGATTTTTGTTTGATTCTTTTTCTGTTCTCTTTAAAATTTTGTCTAGTTTTTTATCAGTTTTAATTGAGAATTTTTTTGGAATACTTTTGTTCACCTCGCGGTATTTACGTTACGTGCGTATTTTTCTTATACCGTAGATATCGGAGGAGGTGACGGGGCCGCGAACTTCACCCAGTTAGACTCCGACTACTCCGAACCAGGAAAGCATGTTTGAACTGTTGATATGATGAGTGTTTGTTACATGTTTGCATTTAGGAGTTTCATGGCATGTTTATGAACATTTCTTTGAATGTTATATTTCATGCAAAGAAGTGGAAAGTGAGTTTCGGAAATCCATATGTTGTTGGATACATATTTGCATGGCCATGTGATGGCATGAGGATGGGTAAGATGGCAGTGTTGTGGCATGCCAGTCTTATGCCAGTCTATGTGACTTCAGTGTCATCATGAATCAAATCACATTCCCATTCATTTCCTTTCCTGTACTGCCACATGTTTTCCGCAAGGAATATGGCTTAGTAAGTTGCAAATCGTTTTCCTGGTACACACCAAATAGAGAGGCCGGGATGAGGGTTCCTTGGCCCTGGATTAAAGCCCGTCATCCGGTCAGGGGGCATGGGTGTTTCCGGTTGGGACCGAGAGGGGGGCACCCCTTAGAGCGCGCGTATAGAAATTTGATCCCATGCTATTCGAGGTTGTGACCTTCCCGTCTCAAAGTTTTTCTTGGACGTTGTCTAGGGTGATTCCTGGCATCGTGAGGTGGAATGGGTGTGTACTGGTTAAATGTATTTCTACCGAAATACCGTAAACGGAACTAGTCCTTCGTGACTACGGAAATCCGTTGGCTGTGGTCAGTTAGTGCAAACTCGGCAGAGTCACAAATCCTTTAAATCATCTTGTACATGTCCAAGTACTGTGTTCATCTTATCTTGTCAAATATCAGCCTTAGTGACAAAACTCCGGTGAACTACATGAGTGTTAAATCCGGTTAAAAGTTTATTCTTGTGGATGGACTGACCCGTTATTTGCTTCTGATATAAGCCCTCTCTGTGATGTCGCTCAGACATCCGACTGTGGCATACTTGTTATTTACATTTGATATAAGCCCTCTCTGTGATGTCGCTCAGACGTCCGACTATGGCACACTTGTTATTTATTATCGAGATAAGCCCTTTCTGCGATGTGGCTCAGACGTCCGACTGTGGCACTTCTTTATAAGCCCTTTATGTGGTGTCGCTGAGACGCCCGACAGTGGCATTTCTTTTATAAGCCCTTTATGTGGTGTCGCTGAGACGCCCGACTGTGGCATTTCTTTTATAAGCCCTTTATGTGGTGTCGCTGAGACGCCCGACTGTGGCATTTCTTTTATAAGCCCTTTATGTGGTGTCGCTGAGACGCCCAACAGTGGCATTTCCGCATGAGCTTTATTTGTTTACCTTTCGAGGCGTCGCTCCAGACACCCGATCGGTTTTCAGTTATTTGTTTTACTTATCAAGTCGTGCAAAAAAATTTATTATTGGATGAGCATCATTATTTTTGCTCATGACGCATTCATGCATGCATTTGTTATATCTTTTGTTCGAACTGTCTTGCGAGTACTTTCAAAGTACTCACCTGGCTTGTTGATTTGGCCAGATGTTGATGAAGGCGATCTCATGGATGAAGAGTTCGATAGCGAGTCCGACGCCTAGAGGAGTCCCAGTCAGTCCCGTGCGATCCTGCATTTGGTCACTGTATTATATCCGCTTCCGCCATCCCAGCAATAAATTCATCGAGCCTCACCTAGACGCTCGATGAGCTGCCAGTTAGGAGTCAAGTTATCCACCACCACTCTTTATCTCGAGCTAGTAGCATGTCACCACACCCCTGTGTCATAACTGCCCTTATGTATGTTATTTGCGTGTTGGTAATAAATTGTTGAGCAGCCTCAGCTCAACCCTGTAATATATTTAATGCTACTGGTCCTCTGTATATCAAGTATTTGTCTACCAGTGAGGATAACTTTTCCTATACTAGGATCAAAAGATCGATTTTCTCAATAAGTATTTTATTGAAAAACCGGTCGTGACATTTTCCCTGGCTCAACTCTTTCAGATCACATTATGCTATTAATAACATGTCCCAGATTTGACACTTAACGTCTCTTTATAGAAGTAGATAGTGTTAACCTTCTTCCTGTAGTGTATGAATATTCATCATCTTTGTCGCCCAAGTGTCCTGTAAATATTATATTTTTCTGCTCTCATTGGCTCACGAGCCCAGCAAATGTGGTTCATTTCCTGTGTTTCTTTGATGATTATAGATAAGACTTGGTAGAAAAAGTATAGAAGTGAAATTTTCTGCAAATGTAAGCCGACGAGTTTCAGACGCACCTCGAAGCATACCTCAATCTAGAGAACTAGAGTTCTTCTGGTACTTGCTTCAATACTGAAACTATGTGTTTGTGATCAGTTCATAGATACTTTTTAGATTTGGTTGCTTCCCAAATATAGAGCAGTCCTTTGATTCATTTTTGTTCCGCAAGAAGTATCTATCCTGTTTCTAGGGATTTATGTTGATGGATATCAAAATTATCCATTGCTCAATTGATCCATACAAATAACTGTCTAGCAAACTTTTCATACCATAAACTATGATTAATACATAGTTATCAACATTTTTTTTCTATTTTACCGAAGATTTCCATGGTGCATCTGTTGAAACCAGAAATTCATGAATACATATATTGGAGTTCTATTATTCCAGTAGGACTAACTAAATTGTAACCTAAACAAGGCATGCCATTGTAAGAAGAATTAGCTTTTGATCAGTATTTTGCATAATGATCAAATGATTCCTCCATTAACCGCAACGAGTGCATGCTGGTAGTTGTTGCATAAGGATGAAAACTAACTTGGGCCGTTGCCGTCCTGCTCCAAATTCCCTCCTCGCCATGTTTTCATATACACCATGCATGGAGCACATTGCCACACATGGACTGATTAGCAAACACTTGTTATTTCATGATGATAAAATCACCAATTAGTTAATTTTGTATTTGACTTTTCTTGTTGAGTTGTTATCAGTGTTTTCAAATTCGGCACAATTTCTTTCTCATAATTAATTGGAATCCCTTCATGCAGGACCCAGATGCTCCCAAAGTTCTTCTGGTTGCGTCGATTACTTACTAGCAATGATATTCACAATGGGAAGCCTTTATAGCAGGCTGCTTTGATTCATTCCCAAACTATGACTTTGTTACAAATGTTTTGGTGGTGATGTTTCGTACACCAGTCTAGTGTTGCTACCCAATGATGAGTTGTATGAAGCACTTTGAAATGCTTTGAAGAAAGTATTTTAGATGGCGGTTCTACTGCTGCTACTCCCGTGACAGCCAAGGCATAGGTTGCAGCTCGCAGAGTTTTAAGGAGGAAAAGAAGACATGGTTTCTTCTTGGGGAGGTGAGTTGTTTCCCTCGTATACAAATTGCAGCGATGACAGACACTCACTGTGCTTGTTTGTTCGTGTACAAGTTCATCTGTTTTCAGTAGTAGAAACATTTTGATTAACCTATCTGAATTTTGTGCCTCAGTAGCCGCCTCCTATATGTAGGCATGTTTAAATCTTTTGTAGAATCAGATTGTAAATATTTCCTTAGAAGTAAAAAAGGTTACCTTTTCCATTACTTGTTTACTTGGACCCAAACTATTCATTACATATTGCATCTACCGAGTTTGTCTTAGCGTAGCGTGCATTGGAACCATAGCTACAGAGTTTGGCTTAGCGTGCTTTAGAATAGTAGCTGCAGAGTTTGACCTCTCTGTTCTTATTTCTCTATATACTTGACATATACTTGCCTCCAACGTGTCCATGTGATTCCGCTGAATTTTCTATATCTAATTTTTGAGCTTTTCATTGTCCTCTAATTGTTGCATGCATTTTTATAATATGCCATTCTCTCTCCTCCAAATAACTATGAGAGGATGGGTAGTCACCAGTGTTTATAAGGTGGGTGGCAAGGCGCGCCTTGCAATCATGCCCGCTTTAGGAGCTTAGACGGCTACTTTAGGCGCTTAGGCGTCAAAGCGATGGGTGCTCACCTTAGGTTGCCTTACCGCCTTAAAAATCATGGTAGTCACACACTCGTGACACATCACCTTTGAAGCTTGTGTATGTGAATGTACAAGTACACTTAGTGATCTGCATTAGTAAGTACTAACTGAACTGAATATCTTGATCACAAGATATATCTTTGTAGGTTGGCTTGGTTTAAGAACCCATTAGCGGGTTTATACTTCCTCCATCCCAAAAAAAATGTCACTAATTTAGTACAACTTTACAACATTTGTCCGCTTATTTCTCTGTTTTTTTGTTTTTTCGCTTTCAGTCGTGTGTGGCACAGATTTGTAGTTCAAAGGCAGGGCTGTGTCAAAGAGTGAATTAAATAATTATGCCGATCAATGCATGTTTTTGTTTCTCTTAGTGTTTTCGTTATGATGATTTTGCTATCTCAGCTATCCGTGTTTGACAATCTGTTACCTTTTACAGGTCTTCAAGTGCATGTGAAAGTGTATTATGCAAGCATTATGCGACAATGACACACCGCTTATTCATACGTTCACACCCTCAGAAGACCAAAATCATACAAAGAATATGCCTAAATAAGTTGTGAGGCTGCCTATAAGTGTTTTTGTAAACCGATAAAAGTCATTCTACTATCTGTAATACAACCACATTGCATTATATTTTCAGCTAGGTCTCCTACTAACATTGCTTCTAACTGGCTTCTTGCGCCATTGGCGCAACCGGGTCATCTAGTACTTGGTAAAGGGTGGAAGGCTCGGCCTTATGCCTGGTGTTTTGTTCCACCCTTATCACCCTAGTTTCCGTCATACCGGTGTTATGTTCCTTGATTTTGTGTTCCTTACGCGGTTGGGTGATTTATGGGACCCCCTTGACAGTTTGCTTTGAATAAAACTTCTCCAGCAAGGCCCAACCTTGGTTTTACCATTTGCCTACCTAAGCCTTTTTCCCTTGGGTTTCCGGAGCCCGAGGGTCATCTTTATTTACCCCGCCCCCTGGGCCAGTGCCCCTCTGAGTGTTGGTCCAAACAAGAGCCCTTTGCAGCGCCCCCTCAGGGAAACTTGAGGTCTGGTTTTAGTTGTACGGATTGCTCATCCATCGTGCCCTGAGAACGAGATATCTGCAGCTCCTATCGGGATTTGTTGGCACAGTCGGGTGGTCTTGCTGGTCTTGTTTTACCATTGTCGAAATGTCTTGTAACCGGGATTCCGAGACTGATCGGGTCTTCCCGGGAGAAGGAATATCCTTCGCTGATCGTGAGAGCTTGTGATGGGCTAAGTTGGGACACCCCTGCAGGATATAAACTTTCGAAAGACATGCCCATGGTTATGTGGCAGATGGGAATTTGTTAATATCCGGTTGTAGAGAACTTGACACTTGACTCAATTAAAATGCATCAACCGCGTGTGTAGCTGTGATGGTCTCTTTTCGGCGGAGTCCGGGAAATGAACATGGTTTTGGGTTGTGTTTGACGTAAGTAGGAGTTCAGGATCACTTCTTGATCATTGCTAGCTTCACGACCGTTCCGTTTGCTTCTCTTCTCGCTCTTATTTGCGTATGTTAGCCACCATATATGCTTAGACGCTGCTGCAACCTCACCACTTATCCATTCCTTTACCCATTAAGCTTTGCTAGTCTTGATACCCATGGTAATGGGATTGCTGAGTCCTCGTGGCTCACAGATTACTACAACAATAGTTGCAGGTATAGGTTATGCGATGATCTTGATGCGAGAGCGATGTTACTTGTTTTGGAGGTCTTCTTCTGCTTCTTCTTCGATCAGGGGATAGGTTCCAGATCGGCACCCTGGGCTAGTAGCGTGGATGTCGTTTGAGCTTCTGTTTGTGTTTCATCCATAGTCGGATGGTGCTCTTGTGTATGATGTTGTTGTATCCATGTGGCATTGTATGCCTCTTGTAGGTATCCCCAACTATTATGTAATGGTATGATGTAATGATATCCACCTTGCAAAAGCGTCTCCAATATGCGCTTCTATCCTTGGTGGGACCTTCGAGTTCATTTAGGGTAGGGTCGCATATTGGGCGTGACAAGATCCTTGCTTGCGAGTACTTTGGATGAGTACTCACGGTTGCTTTGCTCCCGCTTTTACCCCTCTTTCCTTTTCTTCTCGGATGCCGCACCCAGACGTTGGAGCCCAGGATCCAGATGCCACCGTCGACGATGACTCCTACTACACTTGAGGTGCCTACTACTATGTGCAGGCCGCTGACGATGACCAGGAGTAGTTAGGAGGATCCCATGCAGGAGGCCTGCGCCTCTTTCGATCTGTATCCCAGTTTGTGCTAGCCATCTTATGGCAACTTGTTTAACTTATGTCTGTACTCAGATATTGTTGCTTTTGCTGACTCCTTTATCTCGAGCACTTGTATTCGAGCCCTCGAGGCCCCTGGCTTGTAATATGATGCTTGTATGACTTATTTTACTTTTAGAGTTGTGTTGTGATATCTACGCGTGAGTCCCTGATCTTGATCATACACGTTTGCGTGTATGATTAGTGTACGATTGAATCGGCGGCGTCACACCACCCTGGACGAGGAAGATTTAGTTCTAGGTGTTCATAGAAGATTGCAATAGATTCAGGTGTGCGAATGAGAGGAGAGGAAGCCCAGGAGGGTAGGGGACTCACTGTTAAAGGAGATCGGTGGCATGATACGTCTCTATCGTATCTACTTTTTCAAACTCTTTTGCCCTTGTTTTGTACTCTAATTTGCATGATTTAAATGGAACAAACCCAGACTGACGCTATTTTCAGTAGAATTGCCTTCATGTTATTTTTGTGTAGAAATAAAAGTTCTCGAATTGACCTAAAAATTTACGGAGAATATTTTGTGAATATATAAAAAATATAGGCGAAAGAATCAACCAGAGGGGGTCCACCTGTTGGCCACAAGGGTGGGGGTGCGCCCTACCCCCTGGGCATGCCCCCTGGCTTGTGGGTCCCCTAGAGACCTTCGAACCTCAACTCCAACTCCATATAACCCTACTCGAGGAGAAAAAAATCAGGGAGGAGAGTTCATCACATTTCATGATACGGAGCCACCACCACCTCTTGTTCTTCCTCGAGAGGGCAGATCTGGAGTTTGTTTTGGGTTCCGGAGAGGGGAAATCGACGCCGTCATCATTAACCATCCTCCATCACCAATTTCATGATGCTCACCGATGTGCGTGAGTAATCTCTTCATACGCTTGCTGGATGGTGATGGTTTGGATGAGATTTATCATGTGATCGAGTTAGTTTTGTTAGAGATCGATGTTGCTATGACTTTTCTATGCTTAATGCTTGTCACTAGGGCCCGAGTGCCATGATGTCAGATCTGAACCTATTATGTTTTCATGAATATATGTGAGTTCTTGATCCTATCTTGCAAGTTATAGACACGTATTACGAGTTATGATCCGCATACGCCAAGGTGACAATAATTGGGATTCTTTCCGGTGATTACCATAGTTTGAGGAGTTCATGTATTCACTAAGTGCTAATGCTTTGGTCAAGTTCTCTATTAAAAGGAGGCCTTAACATCCCTTAGTTTCCATTAGGACCTCACTGCCACAGGAGAGTAGGACAATATATGACATGCAAGTTCTATTCCATAAGCACGTATGACTATATACGGAATAGATGCTCTTGCAGTAAACCACGACCACCTATGGGACCAGGGCGGCCCGTTGCTGGTTCGGTAGGGGGGGAGTCGCGTTGCAGAAAGAGCAGACCAACGTGGGGCAGCACGACAGAGATCACACGGGGAGTTTATCCAGGTTTGGGCCGCCGCGAGGCGTAAAACACTAAACCTGCTTTGGTGGATTGATGGTGGAAAAGTGGTGGTGCTCTGTAGTACACTTGCCCGGCAGGGGTTGCTTCGGGGTGGTAGTGACTACGTACGTACGAGGGTGTGAGCAATCTAACTTTCCAACCCCCGCGGACTGCTACCATGGGCCTCCTTTTATAGGCTAAGGGGTCACCATAGTGGCAACTTAGTCATTAGACACTGATATGAAAGCAAACAGTGCTATGATACCTAACTCTATAGGTTGTCGGTGTGCATTTAATGCACCGCTTAGTGTCACGTTGTTTGTTGCCCGGCAAGGCTTGCTGGGCTATCTTACCAACTCCATGCCTGCTCGTTCGACACATCATAGGACGGGTGTCAGCTGTAGGTTTGCTTGGTAGGAAGTGGCCTCCATGTGGCGAATGGTTGCCACTTAATCACTCCGCGCTTTTACACCACACTAATCTATGACGTGGGTCATGGTGGAGTAGTCGGTGAGGTGATCCGGTCTCCGCGATTCCTGGCAGGCCCTGCCAGGATGTCCCAACCATCTTCTTCTAGGGGTGGCCTCATCCCTTGCCAGGCTCACATGCCCTGTAAGGGAGGCTTATTTGACGATACTTTGCTCCTCTGTCTTGGCCTTGGCCCTTCAATCTTGATCTTGTGCCTGTGCACAATCAGGGCAACAGGTCTAGGGTGTGTTGCACCAACAGAAGCCCCCGGGCCTGCCCCAAACACGCTCCCGAGCGTCGTCGGGGTAGGGCCTAACAAGCGCACAGGCAGTGCTGCTGAAGAGGGTGGTCTCCTGAGATCTTCTTTGCTTCTTCATGAGTCTTGACTTTGGGTTAGTTTCCGGTTTCCCCGTGCGTCGTGTGCGACGTTACGAAAAAAAGCTCGGATCATGGCCTGCATGGCGCTCGGCCCCCACGATTACAGGGTGGAAACGACCATCCCATTAGCCTCCGTGCTTCTGGCTCATCCGCCACATGTCCTCCATGCCTCAGGAAGGATAGGTGGTCGACGTGGAAGACGCGGGTGTGAGTGCCGCGGTAGGAAATCAGGTGTCGTTGGTTGGAGTAGTGGGTCGGTCCTGATTCCCCATGTCCCCGGACGCGGAAGGGAGGTCGCATTGGATGAGCAGGGTGGCCGCCCTAAAGGTGAGAGGCCAGACCCCGGCCCCTCGTTTCTATAAAAGGGGGTAGGGACGACGTCTTTCCATAAACACCCTCCTCTCCTTCTTTCATGGTAGTCTTCCTCCGCTTACTATGGTGAGGGGGCGAGGGCGCGCTGGTGCTCCAATGGTGGCAGCGAGGGCTTCTTCTCGACAATGCATCCCTCCTCCTCTGGAACTCGTGGCGGCAGAGCCCGCCGTGAGAGGAGGAGGGAAGGGGTGAGGTCGAGGTCGTCGTGGCGCTCGAGGAAGAGGAGAGTGGGGTGGCGCTCTCGTTGTGCCCCTGCCGGCGGCTCCTCCCCTGATAGAAGGCCATGCTTGAGACCATCCCCGAGAATTCTTCATCATGTTGTATGAGGGGACCCCAACTCATAAGTCGTGATCACCAAATGCAAGTGTATAGTGATACCAGAGATCAATGCTCACTTAACACACAGAAGTTGAATAATCAGATGTCAGGACCCCGATCCTAAGCCACACCGATCTAGCATGTAACACCTCATATCACTTTGCATCCTCATGCACGGTATTCCCACGGGTGTCGCCTTACCAAGCCCGGGACCGTTTCCGCCTTTTGGCTCACGTATATGATAGTGTCGCTAGCATCCATATGACAAAGAACTCGGGCTGACCTGGCCAGTCATAAACCCAAAGTGGCACTAACTTACAGGGACAGGCATACATGACCCAGCAACGAACGTGTCGGTCATCATCGCGTCAATCCGGGATGTAGCAGCTGGGCTAATAGGACTCCAAAAAATTCGAGCTATAGCAGGCTAACATGACTGCAGTAGACACGGCATGACATTTCCCTGAAGGGACAGACACAGGAACGAAGGACACATGCCGTCTAGCCTAAGTGTTCCGGAGCAGTAGCAAGCTACCAAGGCTCAGTGGAAACACTAGGAGACATTTCCCGGTAAGAGAGGCTACCAAGGATAAACAACTAGATAGTCAAATCCCACACATACCAAGCATTTCAATAACATACACACAATATGCTCGATATGTGCAAATACAACATGGCTTCACAACATGACTCTACAACTCAAGTATTTTATTCAATAGGCTCCGAGGAGTGAGATATTACAAACATGGGTCTTATGCCCCAACATTCAGAGCATACAAGTCAAAAGCACAAGTGGAAGCTTAACATGTCTGAGTACAGACAACTACAAATGAAAAGGGCTAAGAAGCCTGACTATCTACCAGATCCTGTCGACGGCACAAGATCGTAGCTGAGGTAACAAGCTAAACATCGAAGTCCATGCGGAACTACTAGCGAGACTGAAGTCTCTCTGCAAAATTATAAATTAAGAAAACATGAGTACAAATGTACCCAGCAAGACTTACATCAGAACTAATTACATATGCATCAGTATCAACAAAGGGGATGGTGGGGTTTAACTGCAGCAAGCCAGATTTGACTCGGTGGCTATCCTGAACTACGATTGCAAGTAACTCTTTTGAGGTGGCGCACACGAGTCCACATATCCACCATATCAATACACCACTATGGATGCTCTCTTGTCTCCCTATGAGAACGCCATCCATAGAACTCACGCTTATCTTGCGTATTTTAGAATATCCACTTTCACTTGTCTATGAACTGTATACGTAACCCAGAGGTCCTTTACCACGGACGCGGCTATTCGAATAGATTATTTATAAGCCTGCAGGGGTGTACTTCTTCATACATGTTTCCACCACTTAGCATCTGCACACGACATGTGCTCAGCAGACTTCAAGTGAAAGCCGACGTGGGTGTAGACCACAACCTACCTAAATACTCAAGTCTATAGTCTAGGTTTATCGCCTATTCAGGTTCCATCCACAGGGAGTCTGGCCGAGGTTTCCACATACGGCACCGAACGATGTGTGCAGGGTTCCCAAGACACCAAACGGGTGACCGGTACACCGTGCCATGTGCCTATCGATCACAGCCCACCCCGGGTCAGCGCTGCACATGGCCTCTAGCATACTACAAACACCAGAAACTACTTGCAACTCCTGGACAGAGGACTAGGGTGGTTAAGAAGTCAAGAGGGGTCATATTTCAGGGCCCAATGCATGGTAGTAGTTGTCTCATGGATCACAAACACAGAACTCAGTTCCTGAGGACGGCTTCAATGAGACAACCCACCATGTACTCCTACATGGCCTCTCACCGCTACCTTTACCAAATCATGTTCACACACTTAGCTCACACACAGTAGGACATGTCCACAACCTTCCAATTCATCCCCGGTGAATCATAGCAGACTCAACTCTAAGCGGTAGCAGGCATGACAAACAAGCATGAATGACTAGGCACATGAGGACTCAAAGAACTCCTACTCATGCTAGTGGGTTTCATCTATTTATTGTGGCAATGATAGGTCATGCAGAGGATAAGGTGTTCAACTACCGCAGCATGTAACAGTTGTCTTGTTGTTGTCCTAATGCAGTAAAAGAGAGCAAAAGTGAGAGAGTGGGATTGTATCAGAATGAACAAGGGGGTTTTGCTTGCCTGGCACTTCTGAAGATGATATAACTCTTCGTCGGTGTCATAGAACTCATCATCGAAACCACGTCTATCGAGAGGGTCAATTATCGGCAATGGAGAAGGAAGCACAATCAATGCAATGTATAATATGATGCATGATCACGACATGGCAAAATGAGTGTGTTGGGCTAATGCAACTAAAACCAGATGGGTTTGAGTCATTTTGATCCAATGGTTCAACACCAAACTCATCTTATGAATTTAAATAGTGCTTATCATGTTTTGCACTAAACAGCAATGTTAAGTTGTTTATACATGCATGAAACCAGTACAGATGGATAGATTGGATTTTTGTGATCATTTTTCATATATAACTTATTTCATTCTGAGTTACAGATTAATTTCTATGAATTTTAGAAGTTTTGGACATTTTCTTCAATTTCCTGAATTAAGTTTAATCCAGAAAATGTCTTACTGCATCAGCACTGCGTCACTGTGACGCCAGCAGGTCAACTGTGGCTGACTAGTTCAAACCTGACCAGTGGGGTCCACTAGTCAATGACTTAGGGAAGGTTAGTGTCAGTGACAGGTGGGGTCGGGGCAACTTGTGACGTGGCCAGGTCAAACTGACCTATGAGGCCCGTGTGGTTAGTCAAATATAAACAGAAACTAAGCCAGGTTGATTAGGTAGTGGGGCCCGGCTGTCATAGGCTCTGGGAGGGTTAGCTGGCCGTGATTAGCACTAATCACGCGGCCACGTCGGCAGTCGCTGGAGCCTCGCCAGCGGTGACCTCGAACCGTGGCGGAGTTCGCTCGGAACTCGCCAGAGGCGATGAATCGATGCTCTAGGGGCACCAGAAGGTAGCCCGTGCCCGTGCGCATCTAGGGAGACCAACGGGAGGTGTGGGGGTGGCCGCAGTTCACCAGAAGCGAGCTCCTGGCGGCGGTCGGAGCTACGGGCGTGCTCAGGTGGGAGCGAGGGGGCATGAGGGGAGGAGCTGGTGGTGGCTACAGGCTCCTGGAGCTGCGTTGAACACACTAGCGTGCTCAGCTTCGAGCTACCGTGGCTCTAGCCACATCGGTGACAAGGCACGGCGGCGGCGAGCTTCAGCCGCGGTGGTGAGCAGGGCTATAGGAGGGGAACAACGGCGGGGAGATAGGGGTTTGGTAGATGAGCTCACGGCGGGGTCGTCGGTGATCTCAGCATGCTCGGGGATAGCTTGGTGACTATGAATCAGTCGACGACGGCCGTCGGTGCAGAGGACGAAGATGGCGTCGACGATGGCGCTCCAGGGTGTCCGGCGTCTTGTGGCTCGGCGGAGAGGACGGGGGCGTCATGGCGGAGCTCGGGGGCACATCGGAGAGGCTCGGAGATGGTTGTGGCCATGGTGGAGCTTGTTGGCGATGACGGTTGCGTTCAGTCGCGCTCGGGGAAGGGACTAGAGGGCGAGGGAGAGAGTAGAGAGTGAGGGAGAGGAGCTAGGGGCCACGGGGCGTCTCCGTGGCGTCGCTAGAAGGCCCGGGGAGGAAGCAGGAGGTGGCCAGGGGCGAGCGCGCGCGTGACAGCGAGCTACTCGTACTGGTAGGAGGAAGACGACGTAGTGGGGTGGTGGGCTGGGCTCTCTACGGTGCTGGGCCACACCTGGGCCAACTAGGTGGGCTGCAAAGTGAGGCCAGGTAAGTCTCTCTCTCACTTTTATTTCTCTTTTCTATTATTCTTTAACTTGATGGCTTTATTAAAAATACCTAAACAGATCCAAAAATCATGAAACTTCTTAATGCCACTGTTTGGGATATAACTAACAACAAACATTTTAGTTTATGATTATTTGAGCATTTAAAATATTTTATAGCATTTAAATGCCCAAATGCAAATAGAATATGATGTAATTCAGAACCCAAATATGTCATGGAAAAATGTGCATCACCTCTGGTTACTATCTATAGCATTTTCCATAAAGATGAACATTTTTGAAAGGCATTTGGATTACTTAAAATATTTGAGGTGAACCTAGTGAATTCCTTCGATGCTAGGGTTCAGGCAATCCCCATTTCAAGTTCATTTGAAACTTTAACATGATGACACTCATGAGGCTAGCCTAATGCGTTGCCAGCAGCTAGGGATGTGACATCAGAGTCTTACATCCATACATACCGTCTTACACAAATTATGACCATTATGGTCAAGTCTTACATAGATAAAGCCTTAAGGGTTGAACATCAAATAAAACACAAGCGGCGGAAATCTTCGTCGATAAGAAGAACCCATGCTATCTGCCTTAACCATAGAGGCATTATGACTGGGAAGCGTCCTAGTTCGCATGTTCGTCACCAAAGAACTCTTCCTCGAACTCCTGTTCCTCCATGCCTGGCCAATTAAATAACCAGTGGCAAGCCAATGAGTACTTTGAATGTACTCACAAGCAACCCATGTTTTTCGATCAAGCTAACAATGCATGATGTAACAAGTATGCAACCTAGCAGCATGCTAGTTGGAAAATTAGTGACATGTCTTCTCAACTTGTGAAACATGCATCAATGATCTCCGGTAACCATGTGAGCTGGTTACAAATATCAACATAAATAGAATTTAGAACAACTCTAGCTTTTATAGCATGTCAAGTCTTTACTTGACCCACAAGGGGTAGAGTGATTGCACATGTTTTGTTGGGATGGTAATCATACATTAAATCTAATCCATTATTTAACACACACACAAGCTTGCTCTGGTGCACCACTTCTTTCTCAAGTGGTGACCTAGTTCAACATCTCCCATGGGCATTAGGGGCACCCAGTGGGGTTTTTGAAAGAAGGCAACCCCGAGTGGATCATGGCACACATGCAACATCGTGCGTCAATGCGAAGTGTTTTTCATCGCATTTCTAGCACATGGTAGAGATATGAACATGCAATTACCAATGGGCATGCATCAAAGCAACGATCATATCAAGCTCGAAATCAAAAACATCATCATGCATATGGAAAAACTTTATCGATGAACAAGAGGGGTGGATCATGGTCAAAGGGTTGCTTGCCTTGGTTGGCTTGGTCTTCAAAGTCTTCAAGTCCTTCTCCTTTTTCTTCTCCAACTACTTCGTCAAATATAGGATCTATTTGTTCTAAAAGAAACAATGGGAAAAAGGCAATAGCAAAACAGAAAAACCAAAGTGCTCAGAAAAATGTCAACATATTTTTGTTAAATACTAGGGAGGAAACTAAGAAGGGAATTCCTAGTTTTGGATTTGGAGTTAAGGAATAGTGGAAATGGATTTTCAAAGAACGATTGAAATGCCCAAACTTGAATTTAAATTTGAATAGTACAGAAAATTGTGATGCATGTGTATGAAAGTTACATCAATAAATAGGTGGGATTATTCTAAGACTTCAGGAGTTGGAATTATTGCATTTGGATAAATATTTTATCCTAAGGAATTTTTAGAAGACTGACAGAAAAAGAAAATGAAAAATGGCACTGTGCCACTGGGCCAGATATGCCACAGTGCAGCAGGCCCAGAGGAGTTACAGCCCGTGCGAGTCTGCCAGGTCAAAGGCGTAAAGGCAAAATAGGCCTTCAGCCAACGCAGCAAACCGATACACGCGCACGCGCGTTTTAAACCTGACGGGTGGGGCCCACCCGCCAGAGTGTTGACCGACGGGCCCCACGGCCGTCGTCATCAACCTTGTGCCAGAGAGGAAGGTGAGCTCACCGGTGTTGCTCCAGGGCATGGCGAGGCAAGTGGATGGCACCGGCATGCTCAGCTTCGAGTCGCCGACCTAGGGGAGCTGTAGGGGGTCGCCGGCAACGATATTACCTAGCGGAGGAGCTTCGGGCGTCGACGGCTCCGGCCGTTTCCGGCTGCAAACGAAGTGGCAAGGAGAGGGGAAAGGGTCAGTGGACCGTGGAGGTTCTAGATCGAGGCCAAACGGGGGCGGTGGAGGTTTGTACCTCGTGAACTCCGGCGAGCCGAAGCGGCGGAGCTCGAGGTCGGGTGGTCCCGGAGACGAACTGGGGGTGCAGGGGGTGGATTAGGTGGTGCAGAGAACGACTGGTAAGGAGAGAATGGCACGGGGAGGCCTATAAATAGCATGCCCGTGGCTCACCGTGGACCGGTGCGCCGGCGAGGCTGTTGCCGTCGCTGTGGGTAACGGGGGCTCAAATGGGCGTGTCCGAGGCATTTGTGGAGGATGTCTACGACCAGGGGAAGGAAGAGAGATAGCGGGGGAGTGTCAGGGCATCGCGCGTGTGAGCGTGCTCATTGGAGCCCTCGGGCGACCGTAGTGCGCGTGCGAGGGAGGCAGCTGGAGGGAGAAGGAAGAGGGGGACCAAGCCGTAGCATGCCGCGGACGCTGAGGCGTATCATCCGGCGTGCTGGGGAGGCCCGAGGTGGCCGAAGGTGGTTGGCAAGGGGCAGCTACAGTGCAGGAGCGTACTGTAGCATGCTCGAGAGCGCGTCTACGGCTGTCATGGCCATTTTTTGGAAAGGTGGGCGCGACCAATTATTTCTATAGCTCTAGGGGGATTAAATAATGTGGAGAGGGCTTTGGATTCCATGGATGGCCACTGGAGTGGGGAGGAAGGTGAGAAAGAGAGATAAGCTGCTGTCTAGGGAGGTAAATGAGGGTGTTTCACCCTTCAATCATTGATCAATGGCCAGGGGAGAGTTACTGGGGGTAGAAGAGGTCTAGGAGGGGATCTGGAAAAAGCTTGAGCCCGTAGAGATTAGTGGAAGAGGTCAAAGTGGTGTTTTCAGAAAAATGGCAGAAGGTGTTTGTTGCTGGTTTGCGCAAGAAGATGAACTCCTCTTGTCATGAGGCTTGACAGTGTCAAATGGCATGAGAAAATAATAGGTTCCACCAAGATTGAGTCCATTTGGGCAAAGTTGGCAATGCAACTTTTGTAAACCCTAGAAATCGACAAAAATGAGTTTTCCAAGATCTAGTCATGCAAAACTATTCCCCTTGATGCACCACTTGGTGTAGTGTCATCATTTAGGGTTTAGAGAATGTCCACAAAGTTTGAGAGCAAAAGAGGAAAGTTGACAATGTAAAGTTGTTCAAACATGATTCTGGACAAAGAGGGTTTTGGGGCACTTTTTTGAAGCAAAACTATTTGGATTGGGATGAAACTTTGCAAGATCATTTCTGGCCTTAAGAAAAAGCCTTTAAATAAAATAGAAAAATATCTTTTAAAAATTAAATTTTTGTGGTTTATGGGAGTCCTATACCTAATAGGAGTCAAACATACTCTTTGAAAGATTTTTCATACCCCAAATCAAGTACTGTTGGATTTAGGGTTCCGGTAGACCCTTGAGGTTCGAACTCCACGGTGTGCGTGGAGGTTTCGCCTTCTACCTACCTGTTCCTCACCGAATCACTAAGATCTGGACTACGAGAAGCACAACGCAAGAGACACATGGTTTATACTGGTTGATGCCACCATTGTGGTGTAATACCCTACTCCAGTGTGTGGCGTGGTGGATTGCCTCTTGGGCTGATGATGAACAATACAAGGAAGAACAGCCTCGCGAGGGTCTGTTCTTGTCGTGGCGTTGTCCCTTTAGAGGGGTTGATTCTTGATGCCTATCTTATCTCTAGATTCCTATCCAGATGCCTCTACCCTGCGGGTGGCTAGTCCTATTTATAGGCAAAGGCCCTAGGCCTCTTCCCAAATATTGAGCGGGAAGGGCGCCAACTATTGGCCATTTTGAAGGGGAACATCTAGTACACTTATGCTGACTAAAGTTGGTCCTCGCCTGTCAAAGGCTCTGGTGGTGACGCCGACTTGGGCTCCACGATGACCTCCATCCTGCCGTTGACTGGTCTTGGTCTTGTTGCACCAAAATGGATGCCTTTGCTTGATGCTCTCGCCTGCGCTTGCTCCCCTTGCACAAAAGAGGAAAGAAGGACACTACGCGGGCTGGCGCCCGGCTGGCGCCCTTGGTCGTCATGGCTTGCGTCATGGTCACCTCGCGAGGTACCCCGCCTTGAACTCTCCGCCTCCTCGTGATCCAGCCTGACGAGGCCGTGCCTGAGGAAGCTCCTTGTCGTCCGCCCCGTGAGGCTTGGCCCCTCGCGAGGGTCTTGAGCTTGTGTTGATGAAGACGGGCCATGCTGGGCCCCCTTTGAGCCACGCGGCAGGCCGCAGGCAGGCAAGCCTCGGGACCCCCGTTCCCAAAGCCCCGATAGTAGCCCCCGGGCCCAAGGTGCGCCCGGACTTGGCCGAGCAAAGAGGCGAAAGGGCAAGTGCGAAGCGTCGCGGGCCCTAACAGCCTGCGGCCTTGGGCGCCGCATGGCGGTTGATTGGATGTGGGCGTCTCCGCAACCGCGCGAGTTGATAAGGAGCGGCATCTGCCCGCTGCCTCCTTTGCTCTCTCTAGTTGCTGCTCAGATCACCTTTCTTGCGCCTCTCCTTCTTGCCTTCGAAATCTCCAGATCTACTCCACCCGCGTGCCCTAGCCAGACATGGCGCCTCGCCAGGCCCCGGCCGGAGCTTGGTATTCGTCCTCCTTGGACTCGCCGAACGTGTCAGAGGCGAGCCTTGCCCGGGTGCGCTAGATGGCGGCGGCGCAGGGCGTCGATGGGGCAAAGGTGTTCAAGGCCGGCTCTGGCCCCCCTGAGGGCCAAGGGAGCACCTTCTATCCGCTCTTCATGGGCGCCATTGTCGCCGGTCTGGTGCCTCCCTTCTCTGAGTTCTTCTTTTCTGTCCTCTGCCATTATAACCTTCAAGCTCTGCACCTCCACTCCAACTCTGTCCTCCTTCTGGCAATCTTCGCCTACTATTGTGAGGCTCACGTGGGGGTGAAGCCCTCAGTGGCCTTGCTGCGTCACTACTTCTCCCTCCGGCCCTCTTGTGGTTCCGTCTCTCCGTGTGCGAGCTTCGTCGCGTACAGCAGCTCCATCGCCATTCCGAACCCCCGGGAAAAGGATTGAGGGCTTCAGGAGCAAGTGGGTCTTGGTTGATGCTGGGCGCGTCCACCCCCGGCTGGTCTCGCCCACGGGGCACCCCTCGAGCTCCGACGACTGGTCTCGAGTGGAGCTTGTGGATCCCCGCGCAAGGCTGGTGTTGGAGAAGATGGATGCGGATCTGAGGCCGGCCAACATGGCGGCGGCGAAGCTGACTGGCGCCTCGCTGCTGAGGGAGTTCCTGGAGCATCAGCTGGCTCCGCTTCATCAGTACTCGCTTCCGATGTGGAGGCCCCACCCGAGCCCCGCGATTCTGGCCGATGAGGATCTGGCCGCGGTCCTCCAGTCTTTGGTCGGGGGCGACGTGGCAAGGCTGAAGGGCGCTCCGACGCCCCTGTTCCTTCATGAGGACTGGGAGCAGGTTGTGGGGTCCATGCCCGTCTTCAACGGGGACGGGCCTGCGCCCGCGGAGGCTCCCGAGGACCTGGTGGACGTATCCTCCGGTGACTCCAGCGAAGAGAGGGAGGAAGGGGAGCGGGAAAAGGGGGCTGACTCCGAGGCAGAGTCAAGGGCTCCACCTCTTCGGCGCACGTCCCGCACTCTCCGCCTCCCTCTGAGTTACGACGACGAGGGTGATGACGAGCAGGGCGGCGAAAGCCTGCCCCTGGTCCCGAAGAAGGACCGAACTGGGCTGATCCCCCGCGGGTCCGCCCCAGTCCCGAGGAGATCCGCAGGCGCTCCACCTGCACCCGCGCTCCTCGAGGCTGATCCTTGCAACCGGCTCTCGGGCTTCAAGTACGGCCGGAGGCTGCTCGAGCCCGCGGGCGACGACCTGTAAGTGCTTGATCCCTGTCTTGTTTCTTGTTTCGTCGCTGAGGCTTGACGGTCGTATCTCCTGGCTAGGCCGGCGCCCACGGGAAAGAAGCCGAAGGGGGCTCCTTAGTCTCCGTCCGCGGCAGCGCCTCTGCTCGCGAAAGAAGATTGACGTGACTCATGGGCCTCTCCTGCCCGGATGTCCTTGTGAGGCCCTGCCGAGCCGGCGGGGGCGAGCTCGGCTCCCATGGCCCAGGCGACTCCCAAGGCGCCCCCGCTTGATGCCGCCACCACAGCCGCTGGGGCGCAGCAGGCTCCGCCTCAGGACACCGTGGTCACACTGCCGTCTTCTCCTCCTACTCCGCCGTCTGCTGCTTCCCTGTCTCCTCCTACTGTTCTGGATCGTGCCACTGCCGAACTGGACCGTCTGCGGCGGGATCTTCTGAGAGCCGACCCTCGTTTAGTGGCCGGGCGCTTGGAGCTAGCCTCTGGCTGGATTCGCTCCGATGCTTCGATTCGGGCGGCGCTGGTCCAGGCCTCGACGGCCTGCGACGAGGAGAAGCAGGCCGTCCTTGGGGCGAAGGCTGCCCGCGACGCCGCCTTGGGGGAGGCGGCTAATGCCCGAGGTCATTGCGAGGTGCTGGAGAGTGAGCTGATGGGCCTGCAGGACCGGCTTGCCGAGGAGGCTCGCCTTCGCCAAGAGCAGGAGGACGGCATGAAGGCTCGCGAGGCGGCCATCAAGGACTGGGACGCCAAGCTCAAGAAGCGCCATGACCACCTAGGCGCGCTGGAGCAAGGGCTGGAGGCGAGGAAGGTTGAGTTGGACGGCAAGGCACGGGTTCTTGCCGAGGATCGTGTGGCCTTTGCGGAGATGGAGGAGAAGGCCCGCACTTCACTGAAGACGCTTTATGAGAGCGGCCTGGAGAGCCCGCTGGCCGGCGAGGAGGACGGCCCCGCCAAGCTGCTTCCTTTCCTAGTTCGTGCTCTTGAACATGTCGCACTTGGCCTTGGCCCTACGGCTGAGGCCGAGTCACGCGTCTTGTCTTCCGCGGCGCTGACGCGGGTCTTCACCCACATCTATCTTCGCGACCCCAACATCAACCTCGACAGCCTGCTGGAGCCAGCAAGCGGCGAGCATGCCGCTGCCGCTGCTGAGGCCGTGAAGGGTCGTGCGGAGGATCTGCTGGGGAAGTTCCGGGCCTTCAGCACCAGGCCGAAGCGGAGCGCTGCTAGCCCGGCAGCTCCACAAGGCGAACCCGCTACGCGGAACTCCACGACCGGCAAGTGACTCCGTTGTGGCTCCCGTCCTGCTTTTAGTTTCTGCACATGTATCAGGCCTCGGGGAGGCGTTAAAACTTGCATTTGGTGCTGTGATAACAGTATGGACTGTAATATTTGCTTTTCAATTCCTTGAAATTTGCGCTATTTCCTTCCTACTTGCTTGTGTCCTATGCCGGCAGAGCCCGGCCCCGCGCATACCTCAGCCGCTGTTAGCCCCGACCAGAAACCAGGATGGGACCAAGGAGTGAGGGGCTACGTGACAAGTTAGGCTCTTGAGTCGCGATGCTCAGGAGTCCCCCTTGGCGCTCGAACAACAAGTTGGGAGGTGAGATGTGGGGGTGGATCTACCGTTCTACGTCTGCAGAGCCCGGCCCCGCGCATACCTCAACCGCTGTTAGCCCCGACCGGAAACCAGGACGGGACCAAGGAGTGAGGGGCTACGTGACCAGTTAGGCTCCTAAGTCGCGATGCTCAGGAGTCCCCCTTAACGCTCAAACGGCCTTCATACCTTGGCTCCGCTCGGGGAGGGACATGCGACAAACCAGGCCCGGGAGGCCTGGCTGGGTGGCGTGCGTTTGGGCGTGACCCAGGCGTAGCCCCCGTGCCCAGCCCCCTCGCGCGGCACTCCCGAGGGGAGGCGTTGTGATGAGGCTAGACACTGAGCTCTGGGCTCCCTGAGGTTGATGCGTCCCGGGGGCCACCCTCAGTTGTTTATCACCAGCGCGGAGCATAGCGCTTTCGTATGTGTACGGGCATAGCCGCTCCTCGGCAGTGTCGTCAGCCAGCGCGGAGCAAGGTGCTTCCACTGGTGCGTGGGAGGGGGCTCCCCTTCGGGAGGAGCCCCCGGGGCGTGTACAGCCCCGCCCTGACACGTGGCTGGCACGGTAGGGCTTGACGAGGTGTATCTGGGCACCTGTGAGCCAGTGCGGGACTCACGGGGCCCTACCTCAAGGCGGGATGCGCCTGGCCCTGGGCCTTATCTTGGAGTGTGTTCCTGCAAATTTGGCTAGATGCTGATGCTCTACATCCTCGGGTCTCGGCTCTCAGGCTGGTCTCAGCCGTTGCTGGTATGCCGGGGCGCGATGCCGTGGGCAGACCAGAGGGTGAGGGCTGGAGAGCTGGTAGGACCCCTGAGTTGCGATGCTCAGGCACCCCCCCTTTAACGCGCAAACTGGGTTAGATGTCGAAACTCTACATCCTCGGGTCCTGGCTCTCGGGCTGGTCTCAGCCGTCGCTGGCATGCCGGGGCGCAATGCCGTGGGCAGACCAGAGGGTGAGGGTCGGAGAGCCGGTAGGAGCCCTGAGTCGCGATGCTCAGGCACCCCCCTTTAACGCGCAAGCTGGGTTAGATGTCGAAACCCTACGTCCTCGGGTCCCAGCTCTCGGGCTGGTCTCAGCCGTCCCTGGCATGCCGGGGCGCGATGCCGTGGGCAGACCAGAGGGTGAGGGCCGGAGAGCCGGTAGGAGCCCTGAGTCGCGATGCTCAGGCACCCCCCCCTTTAACGCGCAAGCTTGCGACATCCAAGAAGAAAAAGGTACCATGAATAGGCACCAAACAACAAGCATGATGGGTCGAAAACATGGCCCTAAGATAAATGCAAGAGGGGTACATGCCACTGGGTCTGACCCGAGTGGCTTGGGGATAATGCAGCCCGAGGGGCGCCCCCAGCAGAGTAAGCTAAGAATATGAAGTAAAAGAGATACACGCCACAGGGACGGACCCACGCGGCCTGGGAATAATGCAGCCCTGAGGGCGTTCCCAGCTAGAAATGAAACTAGAAAGATGTCACCTGATGACGCTGAAGATGAAGGGGTGTTGATGCAGCAGACTCGGTGTGCTGCGGGAGCAAATCCTCACGAGCCCCCAGGCCCTGGGGTCTCAGGAGGCTCCGGAGGCGCTGGTGGCTCCTCGCGGACCGTCTCCATCTCCACCAGGGCTATGGAACGCCTGACCTCTTGAGCCTCCAGGATGGCCCTCATGATGCGCTGGTACACAACAGCTGCGTTCGGCGAGCCGTAAGGCATGAGAACGTAGCTGTGAGGTGGACCCTCGCAGCGTCCCACTCGCGAAGGCCAGAGGCGCTCCTGAGACGCGGCTTGGTTGAGCCCTCGTATGTCGATGCAGATGTGCAGCCCACCATCCTCGTCTGGATGGGGGGCCACAGCGGGTATGCGGCGGCTGCCTCTCATGACCCTTGACTCCTGTAGCTCCTGAATGGCCTTGCTGACGAACTCCTGAGGGTTTGGCCCTCCTTGCCTTGCTCCTTCTTGATGGAAACGTGCTTTGAAACATGCCTCCACGTGGTGCCCAAGCGCTCCCTCGTGACCTTGGTGAGGTCGACGGCCCTCCAGGGGAGAGCCCCCGAGCCCTGCCTGAGGAGGGCATCGGGCACGCTTCCCTATGCGATGGAAGGAGGTTCCCCCTAAGTAGGCACGGGTCTTGAGGGACCTGCCTCCTGAGGGGCCAGGTCGGCCGATGTCTTCTTCTTGGGGGCGGCCTCGGGAAGCCTCCTGCTTCCGCAATCCAGGTCATCCAGTGATGCGGCCTGAAAGGCTCTCTCTAGGGAGCAAACTGCGTCTCTCTCTTTGCAGGGCACCGTGATGACTCCGCCGCTTCCCGGCATCTTGAGGATGTTGTAGCCGTGGTGGGTTACGGCCATGAAGTTGGCCAGCGTTGGGTACCCGAGGATGGCGTTGTACGGCAGGCGAATGTGGGCGACGTCGAAGTCGATGAGCTCGGTGCGGTAGTTGTCGCATGCCCTGAAGGTGACAGGGAGGCGGACC
This sequence comes from Triticum dicoccoides, assembly GCF_002162155.2. Lineage (NCBI taxonomy): Eukaryota > Viridiplantae > Streptophyta > Magnoliopsida > Poales > Poaceae > Triticum > Triticum dicoccoides. The sequence goes on along the minus strand of NC_041383.1, from coordinate 311,103,139 downwards.
TGCCCAATTGGGACCGTGGAGCCGTCGGTGACTCCAGAGAAAGGCTTGGTTGGCTAAAGCTGACTGTAGGGTACTTGGAGATTGTTGAATGTTTCCACGGACAGGACGTTGAGCCCTGCTCCGCCATCGATGAGGGTCCTGGTGACTAGCACGTTGCTGATGATTGGGGAACAAAGCATCGGGAAGACTCTGGCTGTGGCCGCGCACTTGAGCTGATCCGCTGAGCTGAACGTGATGGCACACGCCGACCACCTCAGAGGGTGCGTGGCCTCGAGCTTGGGGAGGACTGCATTCACTTCTCTGGCGAACTGCTTGAAGATGCGCTGAGAGGCTGGAGCTTGAGCTCCGCCTAGGATGCAAGCGATCGCACATGGTTCATGGAAGCCCCCAGCCCCCTCGTCCTGATGACAGTCCTAATTTCTCCTTGGCTGCGGTGGTAGCGGAGGGAGGCCTGCGTTACCTTGTGGGCGATCCTCGCGAGGCTGATCTCTCCAGCCTCCCTCACGAGGAGGGTCCTGCCAGCGATCCTTGCGAGGTTGGTCGCGCCAACCTTGACGTGGGCCGCGGTCGTCCCAGCGCCCTGTGTTCCTTCCTCCTCCTCGTCCGTAGCCCCGGTCGCTGTGGTCGGGACGCCGGCTAGTCCGTCCTTCACGCACGGCCCAGAGCTCTTGGCATTCATTAGTGTTATGGGTGTGGAGGTCGTGGTACACGCAGTACCGACTGCCCTTGGACGATTCGGGCTAATCTCTGCCCCGCTTGGTATTTGGTTCTGCCGCGAGCACGGCAGCCCCTTTGCGCTTCAGGTCCTTGGCCTTGGGCTTCTTCTCTTCAGGGTCTGCGGCAGGCAACTCGAGGAGGGAGAGACGCCCTTCCTCAGACCTGGCGCACTTGGTCGCCAGGTTGAACAGCTCCAAGGAAGTGCACAGATCTTCATGCATTGCGAGCTCCTCCTTCATTTTGACGTCACGCACGCCGTCAGAGAAGGCTGAGATAATGGCCTCCTCGGTCACCTTGGGAATCTTGAGGCGCGCGTTGTTGAAGCGCTGGATGTACTTCTGCAGGGTTTCCCCTAGTTGCTGCTTGATGTGGCGCATGTCGCTCATGGCGGGTGGCCGGTCGCGGGTACCTTGGAAGTTGGCGATGAAGCGGGTGCGCATCTCATCTCAGGAGGAGATCGTGCCTGGGGCCAGGTTCAGAAGCCAGGTGAGGGCCCCGTCCTTGAGAGCCATGGGAAACCAGTTCGCCATCACATTCTCGTCTCTGTTGGCAGCCTCGATGCCCAGCTCGTAAAGCTAGAGGAACTCTACAGGGTCAGCCGTGCCGTCGTAGCGAGGAGGCAGGTCTGGCTTGAACTTGCCAGGCCATGCGACACTGCGTAGCTCGGTGGTGATGGCGTGGCAGCCCGCTGTGGCCACAGGAGGCCTTGGAGGACAAAGGGCTCGGTCCTGCGGGTCCCCGTGTGCCGCAGCTGGGTGCAGCGTTGGGTCTTGACGTGCTCTAGCAGGAGCGTGGTCGGAACGAGCCAGAGCAGGGAGCGCTCGGGCAGCTTCTCGAGGGCGAGGGACCTCTTGGCAGCTCTGCTCCTACCGCGCTGGTTCCTGACAGGGCGGGTTCCTCCAGGGGCCGCGCGCCTCGGAGCCAGGGCGCCTTCTTGAGGGGGAGTCGGCTAAGGCGCCCCAGGAGCTTCATTGCCCACGCATGGCGGGGCGCGGTGCAGCGAGAAAGATGGCGCGTGTCACATCCCTAACTTCTGGCATTGCTCCAGGTTAGCTTCATGTGAGCATCATGTTTAAATTCAAATGAAATTGAATTGAGGAATTTTCAAAACCTCAGAAGACCTCTAAAAATACCCAACATTTAAATTTCATCAAATGAGTCCAAGAAAATGTTCCTGTTATTCCATGGAAATATTGGTGAGAGGTAAAATTTAAACCAATATTTTTGGAATCACAGAGATATTTATTTTGGCCATTTGACTTAATCCAATAACTATTTGCTTTGGATTTATATTTAATATATATTAAATATGACTCCAAATAATTCTGGAAGTTTGTGAGTGGCTTGGTATATATTTTAGTAAGCCACATAATAAACTACAGAATTTATTAAAATGGTTTAGTATTTTACTAAACTAAAACAAAACAGAACAAAATAGAAAACAATAATTAAAAACAGTATTAAAAAAAGAAAGAGAGAAAGCAGAAGGACTTACCTGGCCCAACAGGACCGGCCCAGCTAGGCCCAGCCCACCTCCTCCTCACTCCTACTGTCTTCAACCTCCTGCCAGTGGGCAGGAGGGCGTGTGCCCACGGCGCGCCAGCACGCGCACGGCCACCGACGGCCACCTCCTGCTTGCCGCTTCGCCCTGGACTCTCCTGGCATCGCCACGCACCCCCCCCCCGGGCCCCTCTCGCTCTCCCTCGCCCTCATCCTCTCCCCTGGACCTCTCTCTCTCGCCACCGAACACGCCCATCGCCGCCGTTCGCCGTTGCCGCGACCACCGCCACCCCTCTCCTCTCCGACGCGCTCCCGAGCTCCGCCACGACGTCGTCGTCCTCTCCATCGAGTCACGCGGCGCCAGAAGCTTTGCTGCATCTCCAACGCCGCCGTTTCCGACCTCGGGTGCCGGTGATCCCCTCCGTCGATTCGCCGGACCCCGTGCCTCCCCTGCCTCGCCAGCAGCACCAGAAGAACCGCGGTGAGCCGCTGCATCGTTTCCCCCATGCCTCGTTGCCTAATTCACCCCCTAGCCGCTCCCTCCACCGGAGCCGAGGCGCTCCGCCGCACGGGCTCATCGCCGGTGAAGCTCCGGTGACCTTTTGGTCCCACGCATGCGTCCGTTGCACTGGTTGCGTCCCGTAGAGTAAAACTAGCGCGTCAACCGTCTTGTTTGCACACCTCAGCGCCGGTCCCGCGAATCCCCGAGCTCCGGCCGCCGCCAGGGTCGATGCCGCGCTCAACTCCGGCCACCCCACGCCCTCTCGTGGGTCCCCCTAGATGCGCGGGAGCACGGGCTCACTCCTGGTGCCCTTAGCGCGACCAGTCGCGGGCCGTAGCGCCGTCCCGAGCAACTCCGGCGAGGTCTCGCCGTCGCCGTGGTCGCCGGCGTCACTTGCTGACGTGGCTGGCTTAGTTAGCCACTAATCATCGCACTGTGACACTGACAGCTGGGCCCCACGCCCTTAATTAACCACGGCTTAAACTTCTGTTAGTTTAGGTTAATCATAGTGGCCCCACGCGTCAGGTTGACTTTGCTGACGTGGTCATTGGCCGGACCCACCTGTCATTGACCCTGGGCAGCACTGTGTCACTGACCAGTGGACCCCACTGGTCAGGTTTGACCTGGACGGCGCCCGTTGACCTGCTGAGGTCAGCATGAGGTCATGCTGACGCAATAATTTCTTTCTGGAATTAAAATAAATTAGGAAATGATTTATAATTCCAGAAAATTATATAAACTTCAATAAATCATAGAAATTCAACCGTAACTCCAAATTAAATAATTTATATATGAAAAATTATCAGAAAAATTCAAGGAATCCATCTGTACCATTTTCATGCATGTTAGAACAACTTATCACTACTGTTTAGGACAAATGAATTAAATGGCATTTGAATAATCACATATGGAGTTTGAATTTGAATTTTATATTCAAACCAACTTCATTTAATCTGATTTTAGATGCATTAGCCCAAACACATTCATTTTGCCATGTCATGATCATGCATCATATTGTGCATTGCATTGATTGTGTTCCTTTCTGTGTTGCCGGTATTTGTCCCCTCTCGATAGACGTGATACCGATGACGTGATCGTTGACACTGATGAAGACTCAATGTTATCTTCAGAAGTGCCAGGCAAGCAAAACCCCCTTGTTCATTCCGATAAAATCCCACTCTCTCGCTCCTGCTCTCTTTTACTGCATTAGGACAACAACGACATATTTGATACTTGCTGCGGTAGCTGAACCCTTTATCCTTTGCATGACCTGTCATTGCCACAGCAAATAGATGAAACCCACTAGCATGAGTAGGAGTTGTTTGAGCCCTGTTGTGCCTACTCATTCATGCTTGTTTGTCATGCCTGCTACTGCTTAGAGTTGAGTCAGGTCTGATTCATCGGGGATGAATCAGAGGCGTGTGAACATGTCCTACTGTGTGTGAGCTAAGTGTGTGAACACGATTTGGTAAAGGTAGCGGTGAGAGGCCATGTAGGAGTACATGGTGGGTTGTCTCATTGCAGCCGTCCTCAGGAACTAAGTTCTGTGTTTGTGATCCATGACCAGCTACTACCACACATTGGAATGCTTAAGTGCCCCTCTCGGCTTATTAATCAACTTGATCTCTGTCCAGGAGTTGCAACTAGTTTCTGGTGTTTGTAGGTAGTGTTAGTAGTCTACCATGTGGCACCCGGTACAGGTGGGCTTGGGACAGACTAGGCACAGTGGCACGGTGTACCAAGTGGCACCCGGTTGGTGGGCTTGGGAACCCTGCACACATCGTTTGGGGCCGTAAGCGACACCCCGGCCGGATCTCCTTGCGGATGGAACCTGAATAGGCGATAAACCTGGACTAGAGACTTGTTCGGTTAGTCAGGTCGTGGCCGACTCCCTCGCCCGGCTTCCGCTTGAAGGTTGCCGAGGTACATGACGTGTACAGGGCGGTAAGTGGCGAGAGCGTGTGTGAAGAAGTACACCCCTGCAGGGTTAACATCATCTATTCGAATAGCCGGATTCCTCGGATATGGAAACGTGGACCCCTTGCATAGTTCATAGACAAGTGAAAGTGGATACTCTAAAATACGCAAGATAAGCGTGAGTGCTATGGATGGCGTTCTCGTAGGGAGACGGGAGCGGATCCATAGTGGTCTATTGATATGGTGAATATGTGGACTCGTGTGCGCCACCTCAAAAGAGTTACTTGCAGTCGTAGTTCAGGATAGCCACCGAGTCAAAGCTGGCTTGCTGCAGTTAAACTCCACCACCCCCTTTGTTGATAATGATGCATGCGTAGATAGATCTGATGTAAGTCTTGCTGGGTACATTTGTACTCACGTTTGCCTATTTTATGTTTTTGCAGAGAGACTTTAGTCTCACTAGTAGTTCCGCTTGGACTTCGTCGTTTAGCTTGATACCTCAGCTACGATCTTGTGCCCTCGGCAGGATCTGGTAGATAGTCAGGCTTCCCAGCCTTTTTCATTTATAGATGTCTGTACTCAGACATGATAGCTTCCGCTTGTGCCTTGACTTGTATGCTCTGATTGTTGGGTCATGAGACCCATGTTTGTAATGTCTCGCTCCTCGGAGCCTATTGAATAAACTACTTGAGTCGTAGAGTCATTTTGTGATGCCATGTTGTATTGCACATATCGAGCATATTGTGTGTATGTTATTGAAATGCTTGGTATGTGTGGGATCTGACTATCTAGTTGTTTATCTTTAGTAGCCTCTCTTACCGGGAAATGTCTCCTAGTGTTACCGCTGAGCCATGGTAGCTTGCTACTGCTCTGGAACACTTAGGCTGGCCGGCATGTGTCCTTCTTCGTTCCTGTGTCTGTCCCTTCGGGGAAATGTCACGCTTTGAGTACCGGAGTCCTGTTAGCCCGCTACAGCCCGGTTTACCGGAGTCCTGCTAACCCAGTGCTATAGCCCGGACCCACTTGCTGATGATCGACACGTTCGAAGCTGGGTCATGAATGCCTGTCCCTGTAAGTCTGTGCCACTTTGGGTTTACGACTAGTCATGTCAGCCCGGGCTCCTTATCATATGGATGCTAGCGACACTATCATATACGTGAGCCAAAAGGCGCAAACGGTCCCGGGCAAAGGTAAGGCGACACCCGTGGAGATACCATGCGTGAGGCCGCAAAGTGATATGAGGTGTTACCGGCTAGATCGATGTGACATCGAGTCGGGGTCCTGACAGCATTGGTATCAGAGCTTGACTGCCTGAAGGATTACCAAGCCAAACTGGTCGAAGTTGAGTCTAGAAATTCTTTAGTTATATAAGGGAATTGATTGTGGGATGGAACGTAAGGCTCTTTTTACTCCTTATACCTCATGGCCTTCTGATCTGAGTCATCATCTTCTCTTCTACGGGGATTAAGAACTAGGCTTTCTCTTCTTTCTATCAGGATCACGTGTTACTAATCCGTAGACTTATAAGATTGTTGGATTTAAGCTTGAGTTCAGTTTCTACTACTTCCGTACGTTAACTGTTGATCTCGAAACCTTGATATTGTGTTTCTGAGTGGTTATGCCACCATTTTTGTGAATGTCTCAAATCTTTTCTGAGCATTTACAGCCATTATGCTGTCCGAGTCATCCCAGGTTTCTAAGTAGTCTGATGCAATTGCAAATCCTTTCTTCCCATTTTCAATATACCCATGGGCCAGAGTAACCACACTAATCAGTGAGTTGAGGTACTCCGTTGCCTTGACATATATGTTGGAGATATTATTATGACCCTAGGTGTCTTAGGGGATCATCTAGTAATTTAGCCATGATTTGTGTTCCCAGTGTGATGATTCTGGCCATCATTCTCGAAAGCATCCCGTGATGCTACTTAGTAGTAGGTATTCTATTTCTGGGTTTTGAACCCGAGATTCACTCTACTTACTTCATGTTGATAGTAATTGCTAGCTCCCTTAGGTTATTAGTAACCTTTGCGATAGTCCTTGAAGTCCGTGGTATCTTCTTCTTCCAAATACCATGAACTACTTATGGCAGAAGTTCCTCGTTAAACTGAACAATCACAACCAGAGTGCTCTTGATGAGTTCTCCATTATATATGGTGGCTCTGCCAGATCTACCTTTCTGCATGGGTTACCCGGAAGAATTATGTTGAACTTCGCTCGACATACTAATCTATGCATCCACAACTCAGAAAGTTATATGTTCCTCGAGTTGTTCCCCTTTAGTTGTTTTCTGACCCTCGTCTATCAGTTGATAGTCAAGATTATGTGTGCATTCATTCATCGATGCCTATTACTGTTGTGGTCCGTCAAGCCATTCCATCGCAGAATGACTAGGAGAAACAAACTCCAGTACCTCTTCCATATCCAGGATTGGGCCAAAGAAGTTGTGCTTCGCAGATCAAATTGCTAATCCAGCTTTTGTTCTGTTCTACCTTGGAGTATTACCATCTTTATATCGGGATTGTTATAGGAATTGCACACCATCCTATGAACTCTTGGTACAGTGATACTTCTTGCCATCATTAGTCATTCCTCGGTCTTCGTGTTGATGCAACCGGAATACCGACAAATGAATTGTGATGTGTGAAATCAATACGCCTAGCAACCTCGTTGCTGGGTAGTTAAAGGACAATAATTTCATTCTTAGTGTGTTGGTTATTGAATCATCATTCTAAGATTGATCGTGCTACCTAGTCCTTGTTCTCGGTGCACTCCTTGATCGATGAGTTAGGGTTATTTCAAGTCCTCGCTCATTTGATCATATCGTCTTGCCCTGAAAAGCAAGATTGTTCTCGAGCTTAGTAACATATCGGTGGTTCGTGATTTCCGAAGATCTTCTCGGAAGTATTACCAGGTTGTCACCTGACCGCTATGTTGAGCTCGTGATCAAGTTGGTTCCTTGTGAACCACCCTTTCTCCAAGAATCTGTGTTGGATATCCCGGAGCTAGTTGGTTAAGCTAGACAACAACTTGGAGAGTTGGAAGATAAAAGCTTGCCTGACTTAGTTCGTTCCAAAGGGATATTCTTGTGTAGTGTGTGTTGAAGAAAGATGATATCTTCATCGATTGGTCCCTGTGATCAGTTGCTGGGCCTATTGTCTTGTCAATCCTTTGATTTGAGTGTGGGCTATCGTCAAATCAAGTTAGAACCAACGATGTTCGTAATGTTGTCTTACTCGTGGTTGATCCCTCGAGCATACACCATTATATTCTTTGGTCTGACCAATGCTATCACCGTGTTCACTTAACTATGGAATTCCTTTTAAAAGGGAACCTGGATGAATTGTTGTTGAGCCCATCGACAACATCCTTATCTTCTCCATGATTCTGTTGGACATTAAGCTAGTGTTGGAAACTTTGTAAACAATGCCTTCGAGTTCCGTCTCTGAGGTATATGTTTGGATGAAAGAAGTGACTTCCTTTGATTCACGTGCATTTGATGTAAGTTGCCGTCGTGAATTCGAGAAAGATTGTTTTGTTTCTTTTGGAATCATCCCAAGTCAGTCATGCACGTGCGAAGAATTCTGTGGTCTGTTAGACTGATCATCTTCATTCCATATGTATATCCTAGCACACCAAGCCACTGATTGACTTGTTCAAGGAAAAGAAGTCTATGCTTGGGATCTAATCCATGGACTTGCGTAAAGACTTCGATATCCTCGATGATGGCTCCCAACCAGAACTCGGTAGTGTTTTATTGTAAGACTACCATGTGGGCATGCTTGTCTGGGACAACGTGTTCACATGTTTGTAGAAGAACCAGCTCATGTTTTGGAGCTTGCTATCGTAGTTCATTTCCTGAGAATCTCGCAACGTCATCTCGTCGATTTGTGTTGCAAACTTTCATTTTTCTTCCTGGACTCGATGAGTCTGGAATAACCTGACACCAACCAGATCTGAAACTCAGGCAGATATGATGGTTGGAACATTTCCCAAGAACTATAATATTGGTCCCTCGATAACCGGTAAAGTGGATGTCGTGGCCAACACACCCAGCCGGAAGACCTATTATTGTAGTATCTTGTTTGAGGAAGTTGGCCACCTCCCCATAGGGATTTCGTAGGATTTACTCCCTAGTTGCCCCTATGGATTTTTGTGTTCCCGAAGTCCGACTTTTACTTGATGTTCTAGATACCAAACCATTTCAATGAATGGGATACGCTAGCACATCAAGGAGAACATTAGAAGCGGAGTACTAAATGTCTCTCGGTCGATCATCCAGATTTTGTTCCTTGGCCCCGCCAAGGGTGAAATCTGAGAAGGTGTTATCTTCCTTTGCATCTGCATCCTCCATCACCATTCATCATGGTAGCAAGTTGTGTTGCCAAAATCCTTGACACGGATATTGGTGGAATCTTGATGATTGTGGAAATGCTCAAGTTCTTGAGAGCACGCACAAGCGCTACGTGTTATCATCGGCACTAGCTGGGTTTGCTCTCAGTCCCCTCGACATGCTATGACCTTCTCAAACAGTGAATTCACTCTCTGTTGTTGGGTTCTTCCCCAGTTACTAGAATCATTCCCAGCATTTGCATTTTGTTCCCAGCTTGCACCGCCAATGTGCCTTTCTACCATGGGTCTCTTCCATTTCCGGTGATAAGCAAAATCATCTTCAACAAGGTAATCCACATCGTCCAAGTCCGAGTATGCCATTCTACCGACCCCCTCCAAATGATCGCTCGAGAATTGCCTTAGGCTGGTTTAAAGAGTTTCAATGATCTCTGAATCAAAAGTAATTCTTTTTGCCACTTAAGGGGATATCTCTACGAGTCACCTTCCCTAAGATGCCTCGTTGTGGTATCATGGCAATCCAACTCCTCGCTACGTTGACAATCGTTTACCACCTTCTTAGGTATGAAATTGTTGTCTACCTAGTGAACCTTCGCCATCCATTTCTTCCACCCCTATTGATGTGTATCTCGTGTCTCAACCCGAAAGATGGTTCTATGTCTCATTCCGTAAGTTAATCTTGAGTTGCTCGATCTTCGAGGAGATCGACCCTTCTAGAGTCTCCTTCTCCCCCCCCTGTCATGTTGACAGGATTTCTCAGAGCAAGACGACAAGACAAAGACGATGGACGAATCAAAGTCCATTTGAAGTGCAACTGGATCGTGAAGATTATACTAGTTTGCGTTTCCCCTTCACCTTACCCTACACTTGAATCTCGAGACGAGATTCTTGTTTAGTGGGGGTGAGTTGTCACATCCCTAACTTCTGGCATTGCTCTAGGTTAGCTTCATGTGAGCATCATGTTTAAATTCAAATGAAATTGAATTGAGGAATTTTCAAAACCTCAGAAGACCTCTAAAAATAACCAACATTTAAATTTCATCAAATGAGTCCAAGAAAATGTTCCTGTTATTCCATGGAAATATTGGTGAGAGGTAAAATTTAAACCAATATTTTTGGAATCACAGAGATATTTATTTTGGCCATTTGAATTAATCCAATAACTATTTGCTCTGGATTTATATTTAATATATATTAAATATGACTCCAAATAATTCTGGAAGTTTGTGAGTGGCTTGGTATATATTTTAGTAAGCCACATAATAAACTACAGAATTTATTAAAATGGTTTAGTATTTTACTAAACTAAAACAAAACAGAACAAAATAGAAAACAATAATTAAAAACAGTATTAAAAAAAGAAAGAGAGAAAGCAGAAGGACTTACCTGGCCCAACAGGACCGGCCCAGCTAGGCCCAGCCCACCTCCTCCTCACTCCTACTGTCTTCAACCTCCTGCCAGTGGGCAGGAGGGCGTGTGCCCACGGCGCGCCAGCACGCGCACGGCCACCGACGGCCACCTCCTGCTTGCCGCTTCGCCCTGGACTCTCCTGGCATCGCCACGCACCCCCCCGGGCCCCTCTCGCTCTCCCTCGCCCTCATCCTCTCCCCTGGACCTCTCTCTCTCGCCACCGAACACGCCCATCGCCGCCGTTCGCCGTTGCCGCGACCACCGCCACCCCTCTCCTCTCCGATGCGCTCCCGAGCTCCGCCACGACGTCGTCGTCCTCTCCATCGAGTCACGCGGCGCCAGAAGCTCTGCTGCATCTCCAACGCCGCCGTTTCCGACCTCGGGTGCCGGTGATCCCCTCCATCGATTCGCCGGACCCCGTGCCTCCCCTGCCTCGCCAGCAGCACCAGAAGAACCGCGGTGAGCCGCTGCATCATTTCCCCCATGCCTCGTTGCCTAATTCACCCCCTAGCCGCTCCCTCCACCGGAGCCGAGGCGCTCCGCCGCACGGGCTCGTCGCCGGTGAAGCTCCGGTGACCTTTTGGTCCCACGCATGCGTCCGTTGCACTGGTTGCGTCCCGTAGAGTAAAACTAGCGCGTCAACCGTCTTGTTTGCACACCGCAGCGCCGGTCCCGCGAATCCCCGAGCTCCGGCCGCCGCCAGGGTCGATGCCGCGCTCAACTCCGGCCACCCCACGCCCTCTCGTGGGTCCCCCTAGATGCGCGGGAGCACGGGCTCACTCCTGGTGCCCTCAGCGCGACCAGTCGCGGGCCGTAGCGCCGTCCCGAGCAACTCCGGCGAGGTCTCGCCGTCGCCGTGGTCGCCGGCGTCACTTGCTGACGTGGCTGGCTTAGTTAGCCACTAATCATCGCACTGTGACACTGACAGCTGGGCCCCACGCCCTTAATTAACCACGGCTTAAACTTCTGTTAGTTTAGGTTAATCATAGTGGCCCCACGCGTCAGGTTGACTTTGCTGACGTGGTCATTGGCCGGACCCACCTGTCATTGACCCTGGGCAGCACTGTGTCACTGACCAGTGGACCCCACTGGTCAGGTTTGACCTGGACGGCGCCCGTTGACCTGCTGAGGTCAGCATGAGGTCATGCTGACGCAATAATTTCTTTCTGGAATTAAAATAAATTAGGAAATGATTTATAATTCCAGAAAATTATATAAACTTCAATAAATCATAGAAATTCAACCGTAACTCCAAATTAAATAATTTATATATGAAAAATTATCAGAAAAATTCAAGGAATCCATCTGTACCATTTTCATGCATGTTAGAACAACTTATCACTACTGTTTAGGACAAATGAATTAAATGGCATTTGAATAATCACATATGGAGTTTGAATTTGAATTTTATATTCAAACCAACTTCATTTAATCTGATTTTAGATGCATTAGCCCAAACACATTCATTTTGCCATGTCATGATCATGCATCATATTGTGCATTGCATTGATTGTGTTCCTTTCTGTGTTGCCGGTATTTGTCCCCTCTCGATAGACGTGATACCGATGACGTGATCGTTGACACTGATGAAGACTCAATGTTATCTTCAGAAGTGCCAGGCAAGCAAAACCCCCTTGTTCATTCCGATAAAATCCCACTCTCTCGCTCCTGCTCTCTTTTACTGCATTAGGACAACAACGACATATTTGATACTTGCTGCGGTAGCTGAACCCTTTATCCTTTGCATGACCTGTCATTGCCACAGCAAATAGATGAAACCCACTAGCATGAGTAGGAGTTGTTTGAGCCCTGTTGTGCCTACTCATTCATGCTTGTTTGTCATGCCTGCTACTGCTTAGAGTTGAGTCAGGTCTGATTCATCGGGGATGAATCAGAGGCGTGTGAACATGTCCTACTGTGTGTGAGCTAAGTGTGTGAACACGATTTGGTAAAGGTAGCGGTGAGAGGCCATGTAGGAGTACATGGTGGGTTGTCTCATTGCAGCCGTCCTCAGGAACTAAGTTCTGTGTTTGTGATCCATGACCAGCTACTACCACACATTGGAATGCTTAAGTGCCCCTCTCGGCTTATTAATCAACTTGATCTCTGTCCAGGAGTTGCAACTAGTTTCTGGTGTTTGTAGGTAGTGTTAGTAGTCTACCAAGTGGCACCCGGTACAGGTGGGCTTGGGACAGACTAGGCACAGTGGCACGGTGTACCAAGTGGCACCCGGTTGGTGGGCTTGGGAACCCTGCACACATCGTTTGGGGCCGTAAGCGACACCCCGGCCGGATCTCCTTGCGGATGGAACCTGAATAGGCGATAAACCTGGACTAGAGACTTGTTCGGTTAGTCAGGTTGTGGCCGACTCCCTCGCCCGGCTTCCGCTTGAAGGTTGCCGAGGTACATGACGTGTACAGGGCGGTAAGTGGCGAGAGCGTGTGTGAAGAAGTACACCCCTGCAGGGTTAACATCATCTATTCGAATAGCCGGATTCCTCGGATATGGAAACGTGGACCCCTTGCATAGTTCATAGACAAGTGAAAGTGGATACTCTAAAATACGCAAGATAAGCGTGAGTGCTATGGATGGCGTTCTCGTAGGGAGACGGGAGCGGATCCATAGTGGTGTATTGATATGGTGAATATGTGGACTCGTGTGCGCCACCTCAAAAGAGTTACTTGCAGTCGTAGTTCAGGATAGCCACCGAGTCAAAGCTGGCTTGCTGCAGTTAAACTCCACCACCCCCTTTGTTGATAATGATGCATGCGTAGATAGATCTGATGTAAGTCTTGCTGGGTACATTTGTACTCACGTTTGCCTATTTTATGTTTTTGCAAAGAGACTTCAGTCTCACTAGTAGTTCCGCTTGGACTTCGACGTTTAGCTTGATACCTCAGCTACGATCTTGTGCCCTCGGCAGGATCTGGTAGATAGTCAGGCTTCCCAGCCTTTTTCATTTATAGATGTCTGTACTCAGACATGATAGCTTCCGCTTGTGCCTTGACTTGTATGCTCTGATTGTTGGGTCATGAGACCCATGTTTGTAATGTCTCGCTCCTCGGAGCCTATTGAATAAACTACTTGAGTCGTAGAGTCATTTTGTGATGCCATGTTGTATTGCACATATCGAGCATATTGTGTGTATGTTATTGAAATGCTTGGTATGTGTGGGATCTGACTATCTAGTTGTTTATCTTTAGTAGCCTCTCTTACCGGGAAATGTCTCCTAGTGTTACCGCTGAGCCATGGTAGCTTGCTACTGCTCTGGAACACTTAGGCTGGCCGGCATGTGTCCTTCTTCGTTCCTGTGTCTGTCCCTTCGGGGAAATGTCACGCTTTGAGTACCGGAGTCCTATTAGCCCGCTACAGCCCGGTTTACCGGAGTCCTGCTAGCCCAGTGCTACAGCCCGGACCCACTTGCTGATGACCGACACGTTCGAAGCTGGTTCATGAATGCCTGTCCCTATAAGTCTGTGCCACTTTGGGTTTACGACTAGTCATGTCAGCCCGGGCTCCTTATCATATGGATGCTAGCGACACTATCATATACGTGAGCCAAAAGGCGCAAACGGTCCCGGGCAAAGGTAAGGCGACACCCGTGGGGATACCGTGCGTGAGGCCGCAAAGTGATATGAGGTGTTACCGGCTAGATCGATGTGACATCGAGTCGGGGTCCTGACAGCGCGGGGGAGCCCCCAGCGGCGCGGACGAGTTCGGCGACTCGGTCGAGCCATTCTTCATAGACTTCATCGACGGGGCGGTAGCGCAGGAGCTCGTTTGCCGTGATGAGCGCAGCTCGAGCCTCCATGGCCGCGCGGGGCGCGCGGGACGAAGACCCAACGGGGGTGAGCGAGGGCGTAGTGGTGCGGCCGTTTTGCCTCATGGACGGGTGTTGGGATGATGCTTGCTGCTCGTTCCCTGCCGGGCCGGTGGCGGCGTTGACGGCAGGTGACGGGGAACTATGGGGGCGCCCGCCGATGGGAGCCGTCTGGGCGACGCGGGAAGCGAGGGCGGCTCGGCGCTCGGCGCGAACCCGGCGTGCATCAGACATGGACGCGACGGTCGGAAAAGAACAGGGCGACGGAAGACAAATTCTGGAGCACCCCTACCTGGCGCGCCAAATGTCGGATTTCGGGTTTCGGCAGACCCTTGAGGTTCGAACTTTGGGGTGCCGACGGAGGTTTCGCCTTCTACCTACCTGTTCCTCCCCGAATCGCTAAGATCTGAACTACAAGAAGCACAACGCAAGAGACACATGGTTTATACTAGTTCAGGCCACGATTGTGGTGTAATACCCTACTCCAGTGTGTGGCGTGGTGGATTGCCTCTTGGGCTGATGATGAACAATACAAGGAAGAATAGCCTCGGGAGGGTCTGTTCTTGTGGTGGCGTTGTCCCTTTAGAGGGGTTGGTTCTAGATGCCTATCCTATCTCCAGATTCCTATCCAGATGCCTCTACCCTGCGGGTGGCTAGTCCTATTTATAGGCAAAGGCCCTTGGCCTCTTCCCAAATATTGAGCGGGAAGGGCGCCAACAATTGGCCAGTTTGAAGGGGAACATCTAGTACACTTATCCTGACTAAAGTTGGTCCTCGCCTGTCAAAGGCTCTGGTGGTGACGCCGACTTGGGCTCCACGGTGACCTCCATCCTGCCGTGGGACTGGTCTTGGTCTTGTTGCACCGAAATGGATGCCTTTGCTTCATGCTCTCGCCTGCGCTTGCTCCCCTTGCACCAAAGAGGAAAGAAGGACACTGCGCGGGCTGGCGCCCGGCTGGCGCCCTTGGTCGTCATGGCTTGCGTCATGGGCACCTCGCGAGGTACCCCGCCTTGAACTCTCCGCCTCCTCGTAAGCCAGCCTGACGAGGCCGTGCCTGAGGAAGCTCCTTGTTGTCCGCCCCAGGAGGCTTGGCCCCTCGCGAGGGTCTTGAGCTTGTGTTGATGAAGATGGGCCGTGCTGGGCCCCCTTTGAGCCACGCCGCAGGCCGCAGGCAGGCAAGCCTGGGGACCCCCGTTCCCAGAACGCCGACAAGTACTTGTAGTGCAAACCTCAATTCAGTGGTTTTTGGAGAACTAAATTTAGAAAATGCTTTTTGGTGAAATTATTTTTGTAAATAAATCTATAATGTACTATACACATGGCATGGTTATTGGGGCAAAAGTTTGGAGCAAGGAAATGAAGTATAGAAGGTGGATCTAGAATATGGCTTTCATGGGCACTTGAAACCACAGAAAAAATCCAATTCAAATAAAAAGCCAAATAAAATGCAAAAGTTTTTGCTGGTCCAAATTTTCATGCTTTATTAATGCAAGTAACAAGTTACACAACACTCGGTGTGACAGACCTACCCCCCTTACAAGAATCTCGATCCCAAGATTCCTAAACTAGGCTTTAAAGAGATTTGGGAACTCGGATCTAAGGTAGTCTTCACGTTCCCAGATAGTTCCTGCTTTAGTGTGGTTGCCCCACTGGACCTTGAGGTACTTGATGGTGCTGCTTCTAGTACGTCGTTCTGCTTCATGCAAGATGCGAATTGGTCTCTCACGATAAGTGAGGTCTGGCTGAAGGTCGATGGCTTGATGATCGATGTCCTTGTAGAGATCAGGCTTGTCCGAAACTTGGAGACACTTCCGGAGGTGTGACACGTGGAACACGTTGTGCACATCGGATAGTTTAGGAGGCAGTTCCAACTGGTAAGCAACTTCTCCTCGTCTTGCAGAGATCCTGAAGTGGCCAATAAACCTTGGTGCGAGCTTTCCCTTAACGTGGAAACTCTTAGTCCCCTTGAGAGGAGTGACTCGCAAGTACACATGGTCTCCAACATGGAAGCTCACTTGTGGGTGACGAGTGTTGGCATTGCTCTTCTGTCTTGACTTGTCGGCCTTCAGACGCTGTCAGATAAGCTGAACTTGCTCTTTGGCTTTGCGGAGAACATTAGGTCCAGAGACTAACCCTTCTCCGGTCTCTGACCAATTGAGGGGTGGGCGACACTTGCGTCCATACAACACCTCAAAATGGTGCCGTCTGGAGACTTGATTGATAATTTTTGTTATAGGATAATTCAGCGAACGGCAGGCAATCTTCCCACTTAGCTCCATATGCTAGGACACTGGCTCAGAGCATGTCTTCGAGTATCTGATTCACTTGTTCTGTCTGGCCTCCAGTCTGTGGGTGGAAAGCAGTGCTGAAAGACAAGTTGGTTCCCATGGCCTCTTGGAACTTCTTCAAGAACCTTGAGGTAAACTGGGTTCCTCGATCTGACACAATCTCCTTAGGAACACCATGAAGACTTATGATTCTATTGATGTAAAGAGTTGCCAGCTGCCATCATGGGTAGTCTTGATAGGAATGAAATGGGCTACCTTGGTCAAATGGTCGACTATAACCCAGATGGAGTCGTGACCCTTATTTGACCTGGGTAATCCAGCGATGAAATCCATTCTGACTTTATCCCATTTCCACTGGGGAACCTTGAGTGGTTGGAGCAATCCAGTTGGTCGCTGATATTCAGCCTTGACCCTTTGGCATACATCACACTTCACAATATAGGTGGCAATCTCCCTTTTCATCCCGTGCCACCATAATCTTTCCTTCAGGTCTTCATACATCTTGGTTCCTCCAGGATGAATGGAATACAGAGTGTCATGAGCTTCTTGCAAGATCAAATTCTTGAGCTCAATTTTGTTGGGTGCGCAAATGCGATTCCCAAACCACACAACTCCTTGCTTATCCTCTGAGAATCCTGGGGCTTTGCCTGCCTTGATCTTACTTTTGATGCCTTCAATACTCTCATGTCCCTTCCGAGCTTCCATAACAACATCCATTAAGGTTGGCTTGACTTCGAGGTTGGCCAAGAATCCTGGTGCAACCAGTTCCAATCCGAAGCTTTCATGTTCTTCATACAAGGCATGTAGGCTTTCCTTAAGAATAGCATTCATGGAACAAGCATTTCCGCTTAAGGCATCTGCTACCACATTAGCCTTTCCAGGGTGATATTGAACATTGTGGTCATAGTCCTTGATCAATTCCAACCATCTTCTCTGTCTCATGTTGAATTCCTTTTGAGTGAAGATATACTTCAAACTCTTGTAGTCGGTGTATATCTCACACCGCTTCCCTAGAAGGTAATGTCGCTAGGTCTTCAAGGTGTGAACTACAGCTGCCAACTCAAGATCACGAGTAGCATAGTTCTCTTCATGAGGACTTAGTTGTCTGGAAAGATATGTTACGACTCTACCTTCCTACATCAGAACACCTCCAAGCCCGGTTCTTGATGCATCACAATATATCACAAATTCCTTGTGAATATCAGGTGTGGCTAGAACTGGGGCAGAGGTCAATCTCTTCTTCAGTTCCTGGAAGCTCTCTTCAAACTTCGGTGTCCATTCAAACTTCTTCTCCTTCTTCAAGAGCTGAGTCATTGGCCGGGCAATGGTAGAGAATCCTTCGCCGAACTTGCGGTAATATCCCACGAGTCCGAGGAAGCTTCTGACTTCCTTCACATTGCTCGGGGTTTGCCATTCAGTCACGTCTTGAATCTTGGTGGGATCCATTGACAACCCTTCGGCATTCAATACATGACCCAAGAATCCAACTTCATGTAACCAAAATTCACACTTGCTGAACTTAGCATAAAGCTGGTGCTCTTGAACCTTATCTAGGACCATTCTCAAGTGTTCCTCATGCTCTTCTTCAGACTTGGAAAAGATGAGTATGTCATCAATGAAGACGATAACAAACTTGTCCAGGTACTCCATGAAAACTTTGTTCATGAGGTACATGAAGTAGGCAGGGGCATTGGTTAACCTAAATGACTTGACCGTGTACTCATACAAGCCATATCGGGTTACGAATGTCGTCTTCGGTATATCTTGGGGTCTAATCTTCAACCGATTTACCCAGACCTGAGATAGATCTTGGAAAACACCTTGGCACCATTCATCTGATCAAACAAGTCTTCAATCTTGGGGAGTGGATACTTGTTCTTGATTGTGACTTCATTAAGGAAAGATAGTCAACACACAATTGGATGGTACCGTCCTTCTTATCCACAAACAGAACAGGTGATCCCCAAGGTGAGGCACTAGGGCAGGTGAATCCTTTCCTCAACTGCTCGGCCAGTTGCTTCTTCAGTTTTGCTAACTCCTTCTATCCCATTCTATACGGCTTCTTATAGATGGGTCCTGCTATGAGGTTCAGGATGTTGGGCTTGAGGTTTGTTCCGATGGTGACAGTATTCCGGACCCCTATGAGCCCCCACACCGGGTCGCGATCTTCATGGCCGGTACACAGCGAGGGCAGGATTCTACGACAGCAGCAACAATGACCTCCGGGTCAGTGTCGGCGATGGCTGCCGGGCAGGAGGCCCTGTACGCCCGCCGGCTCAAACCTTTTTCCGATCTGTTGAATTCCCTGACAATGTTGTTGATGGCGGAAGTTAACCTGGCGGATCAAACTCAGCATAACGCGGAGGTTGCAAAATTACATGATGAGATAGCACAAGCCAAGGAGGAGCTAAACACAGAGAACAACCCGATGGCAACGGAGCGGGCTGCCTTGCAGAGGGAGGCAGAACGGCTTCAGGCAGAGAGCTTCTGCTTAAGCCTGGATCGGGATGCATCAAACATTGTCTTTAACAGAAGGCAAGTGAGTAGGCTGCCCCCGACTTATGATGCGAGGAACCTTTTCAACACGCCTGGGGCAGGAACCACTAACCCGCCTGGTCTGGATCAGGCCGTTGAGGCGCCGGTGGCTAGAGAACTGGTGCAGCTACATGCTACAGACCCCCCACGTTTGAACTTGACCCCTCCTCAGCATGTTCTGACGCCCCTAGGGCATTTTTCTAACCCCTGGGATAACATGATAGTTGTGGCTACTCGGCTGGTGGCTCTCCCAGCTCAGGATGAGGCGCCAGCGGCAATGGAAATACGGTGAGCCAGAGAACTTCTTCCGACGGTTGTGGCCCAACATACGGCTTATTCGTATAGTCGTGTTTGTATCCACTCAACACCACGTCCAAGCAGGAGTTATAGCAGGCATATTGATGAACCAACCGTGTCAAGCAGTGAACGGCACCGCAATCAGCCTCGTTGGCTTGACCCACCGCGCGCTGGTAATGATGCTCAAGCTTTGGTAGACTAGGGTAGAGCGCAATGTGAGGCGGAGCTAGCGGCTTAGTTGGCGGCTCAACAACAATCTCCAGTTTATTCGTCGGTGTCCATGGAGGCTGGAGTTACCTCTAGAACCTTGGGTGTGACATATTTAGTGCCGGCTCTATGCAATGAGCGCTTGCCTAAGGATTTCAAAGGACCCCGTAAGGTGCCTAATTATACAGCGGATCAGCCCCCAGAGGATTGGATTGAGAGTTATGAGATGGATATGGAGATGCTGGATGTCAGTGATGATGCATGTGCTAAGTATTTCACTATGATGTTGGACGGGCCGGCTCACACTTGGTTGAAAAGCCTGCCCGCTAACTCCATTGGATCATGGGGAGAGTTGAAAAGGCATTTTATTCAAAAAATTAAAGACACATGCAAGCAGCCAATGTTGATTCTGGATTTCGATTCTTGCGTTAAAGGTGAAGGCGAGTCAACAACCAATTGGGTGCGCCGTATTTCAGCTGTTATACACTCGTCGGATAGTATCAATGCCGGTTCAGCAGTCCTGATGTTAGAAAAGAATTGTAGCTTCCTTCCCCTTAAACAGAAATTGGGGCAGCTTAAGCGTCATTGCAATCATATGGGGGAGCTCATGGCGGCTCTTGTCAAGTATGCCGACTCTGATAGCACTAAAGATCTTGAGTCTGATGATGAGAAGACTGGGAAGGGGAAGAAGGGTGGCAATGCAAAAGGACATAGGTGGTAATGGTAAATGTAAGGCGGATAGCGGTTTAGATTTTGTGGCTAACACCAGCACGTAGAATAATAACCTGCATCGTAAGGGGAAAGCTCAAGTGCCCCGGTTTGGAGGGCCAAATTTCAACCTTGAACCTATGATGAATCAGCCTTGTCCAAAGCATGGGACCTAGGATAAGCCGGCCAGTCTCCGTGGAAAGATTACTTCATCATGAGGAAGTATAGAAATTCTAACTTTTTTCAGAACAATCACGTCCCAAACGGCAGTTTAGGTTCCGGTTCTCATGGACATGGCTTTGGAGGTGGCGGCTCAAGCTATGGTTTTCATGGCCAAGGTAATCATGGTGGTTTTAATCAGCATTCTGGTCAAGGAAATGAGCAGCAGGCAGTAGCAGTCTGGTTATCAGAGTAATCCAAAGCAGCTGAATGGTGGTCTATATCATGTGTTCACCACAAGCCTATCCAAGCGAGATCAGAAAATCCATAAGTGGGCGGTGAACTCTGTTGAGCCGGCGGTGCCTCGTTATTTAAGGTGGTCTGAGCAGCCTATTGTATGGAGCCCTGAGGATCATCCGCCCCGCATGGACAATCCAGGTTAGTTGGCATTGGTGGTCGCTCCATAGTTAGGAGGATATATGCTTACAAAGGTGCTCATGGATGGGGGTAGCAGTACCAATATCCTTTACTATGAGACTTTTTGTCGTATGAATTTGATTGACAAATATCTTAAGGCATCTTCTACTGTTTTCCAAGGGGTGGTGCCTGGTAAGTCGGCGTATCCAGTGGGAAAGATAACATTGGAGGTGGCTTTTGGAGATGACAATGATTACAGAGCTGAGAAGTTGACCTTTGAGGTGGTAAAGATCAAGAGCCCGTACCATGCTTTGTTCGGGCGGCCGGCCTATGCCAAGTTTATGGCACGGCTGTGTTAAGTTTATTTGCAGTTTAAGATGTCGGGTCATAAGGGCACCATCACGGTGCATGGTAATAGAAGAATTGCTCTGGATTGTGAAGAGGGTGATGCTGCTTATGCTGGGTCGGCCTGTGCCACTGAGGAGTTGAAGTTTTATAAGGACAATGTTGACCTGGTGGATATGACGCCTTTGAAGAAGCCAACCACATAGAATGAGCCCCTAATGAAGTTTAAGTCGGCAGATGATACTAAGATGGTATATTTTTTCTGCTATTGATCCATCAAAGTAGTTCAGCATCAGTGTTAATATGGATCCGAAATAGGAAAGTGCACTCATCGAGTTCATCCGTGAGAACCAAGACCTCTTTGCATGGAAGCCTTCTGATATGCCAGGTGTACCGAGGGAACTCGCTGATCACACTCTTAATGTGGATCCCAAGTTTAAGCTGGTCAAGCAGTTTCTTCATCGGTTTAATGAGGAGAGGCGCAAGGCAATTAGTGAAGAGGTGGCCCAGCTCTTGGTGGCAGGGTTCATCATTGAAGTTTTTCATCCTGAGTGGTTGGCTAACCCGGTGCTAGTACTTAAGAAAAATGGCACTTGGCATATGTGTGTGGATTATACAAACCTTAAGAAGGCTTGTCCCGCTGATCCTTTTGCTCTCCCGTGTAACTGATCAAATTATTGATGCTACGACGGGTTGTGAGCATTTGAGCTTTTTAGATGCTTACTCTGGTTATCATCAGATCAAAACGGCAGTTAAGGACCAGGAGAAGACAACTTTTATTACTTCCTTTGGAGCCTTCTGCTATGTGTCTATGCCTTTTGGGCTCAAGAGTGCCCAGGCGACTTACCAACGGTGTGTTCAGAATTGCCTCCATGGCCAGATTGGGCGCAATGTTCATGCTTATGTGGATGATATTGTTGTGAAATCAAGGAAGAAGGAGACATTGATTGAGCATCTGAAAGAGACCTTTGACAACCTCTGGGTCTATACAATGATGCTTAACCCGGCCAATTGTGTTTTTGGTGTGCCGCAGGCAAGTTATTGGGTTTCTTTGTTTCTGAGAGGGGCACTGAAGCTAAACCTGAGATGATCATGGCTATCACTTCTTTGGCTAAGCCGGCGTGTATCAATGACGTCCAGTGTTTGGCGGGTCGTATCGCGTCTTTGAGCCGGTTATAAGCCGCCTTGGAGAGAAGGCCATCCCTTTGTATCAGATGATGAAAAAGACAGATGACTCTGTATGGAGTGATGCTGCTAATGAGGCGTTTGAGGCGCTTAAGAAAGAACTGGCTAAGCCGCCGGTTCTTGCAGCTCCAATTGAGAAGGAGCCCTTGCTGTTATATGTGGTTGCAAACAACAGGGCTGTCAGTGTGGCAGTGTGGTTCAAAGAAAGGAGACACGAAAGGAGTATCCGGTTCAAAGGCCGGTTTATTATGTCAGTGAGGTGCTCATTGAGTCTAAGTAGAGATACCCACTGATGTCTACTACACAACCTTCTTCTTGTAGACGTTGTTGGGCCTGCAAGTGCACAGGTTTGTAGGACACTAGAAAATTTCCCTCAAGTGGATGACCTAAGGTTTATCAATCCATGGGAGGCGTAGGATGAAGATGGTCTCTCTCAAGTAACCCTGCAACCAAATAACAGAAAGTCTCTTGTGTCCCCAACACACCCAATACAATGCTAAATTGTATAGGTGCACCAGTTCAGCAAAGAGATGGTGATACAAGTGCAATCTGGATAATAGATATAGGTTTTTGTAGTCTGAAATAATAAAAACTGCAAGGTAACTAATGATAAAAGTGAGCACAAACGGTATTACAATGATAGGAAACAAGGCATAGGGTTCATACTTTCACTAGTGCAAGTTCTCTCAACAATAATTACATAGATAGATCATATAACAATCCCTCAACATGCAACAAAGAGTCACTCCAAAGCCACTAATAGCGGAGAACAAACGAAGAGATTATGGTAGGGTACGGAACCACCTCAAAGTTATTCTTTTGGATCGATCTATTCAAGAGTTCGTACTAGAATAACACCTTAAGACACAAATCAACCAAAACCCTAATGTCACCTAGATACTCCATTGTCACCTCAAGTATCCGTGGGCATGTTTATACGATATGCATCACACAATCTCAGATTCATCCAACCAACACAAAGTACTTAAAAGAGTGCCCCAAAGTTTCTACCGGAGAGTCAAGAAAACGTGTGCCAACCCCTATGCATAGGTTCATGGGCGTAACCCGCAAGTTGGTCTCCAAAACATACATCAAGTGGCACGTGATATCCCATTGTCACCACAGATAAACACGGCAAGACATACATCAAGTGTTCTCAAATCAAAGACTCAATCCGATAAGATAACTTCAAGAGGGAAACTCAATTCATCACAAAAGAATAGAGGGGGAGAAACATCATAAGATCCAACTATAATAGCAAAGCTCGCGATACATCAAGATCGTGCCATAGTGAGAACACGAGAGAGAGAGAGAGATCAAACACATAGCTACTAGTACATACCCTCAGTCCCGAGAGTGAACTACTCCCTCCTCGTCATGGATAGCGCCGGGATGATCAAGATGGCCACCGGTGATGGGTTCCCCCTCCGGCAGGATGCTGGAACGGGCTCCCGAGAGGTTTTTGGTGGCTACAGAGGCTTGCGGCGGCGGAACTCCTGATCTATCTTGATATTCGATGTTTTTATGGTACGTTGGCTTATATAGGTGAAAGAAGTCAGTCGGGGGAGCCTAGAGGGGCCCACGAGAGGGTAGGGCATGCCCAGGGGGGTGGGCGCGCCCCCCTGTCTCGTGGCCCCCTCGATGAACTTCTGACGTGAACTCCAAGTCTCCCGGATCATATTCTTCCTAAAAATCACGCTGCTGAAGGTTTCATTCCGTTCGGACTCTGTTTGATATTCCTTTTCTTCGAAATACTGAAACAGGCAATAAAACAACAATATGGGCTGGGCCTCTGGTTAGTAGGTTAGTCCCAAAAGTAATATAAAAGTGTATAATAAAGCCCTTAATCATTCAAAACAGATAATAAAATAGCATGAATGCTTCATAAATTATAGATACGTTGGAGACGTATCAGCATCCCCAAGCTTAATTCCTACTCGTCCTCGAGTAGGTAAATGATAAAAGAAAGAATTTATGAAGTGTGAATGCTAGAAGGTGCACAAGTTTGATCAATGATAATTTTAGTCACCTTTTCTAGCATGATAATATGTGTCATAACGGTAGTTCATCTCATAAAACTTCACACGATAAAGTAATAAGTAACGCACATGTCAAAGCATAGACCATAAACTTTCTTCAAAACTAGCAAACTTCATTCTCAGTCATTAAACAATTGCAATTCATCTTATTTTCAGGAATAGCAAACTCCACAGACTCAACTATCATATAGTCCTCTACAATTTCTAACAGTCATGCAATAGTAATGGTTATGGAGTTACAATCGGACACTGAGAAAGATAGGGGCTTAAAGTGTTGCCTCCCAACGTATTCACCTTTGGGTGATGTCAACAATAATAGTTCATACTAACTTACATCCAATTGGATATATATATCAGGATCTTCCCAACACGAGGTGCTTGCCAAAGGATAAAATGAAAAAGGGAAAGGTGAAGATCACATTGACTCAAGCAAAAAGTAAAAGACATAAAGTAAAAGATAGGCCCTTCGCAGAGGGAAGCAGAGGTTGTCATGCGCTTTTAGGGTTGGATGCACAAAATCTTAATGCGAATGAACGTCACTTTATATTGCCACTTGTATCTGGACCTTTATTATGCAGTCCGTCGCTTTTATTGCTTCCATAACAAGATCGTATAAAGCTATTTTCTTCACACCAAAAGATCATACATATTTAGAGAGCAATTTTTCTTGCTTGCACCGACGAAAACTTACTTGAAGGATCTTACTCAACCCATAGGTAGGTATGGTGGACTCTCATGGCAAAACTAGGTTTAAGGATATTTGGAAGCACAAGTAGTATCTCTACATGGTGCAAGGAATTTTGCTAGTATGAGGGGGAAAGGCAAGCTCAACATGTTTGAATGATCCATGACAATATACTTTAACTGAGATGTCGGAAAACATAACCCATTATGTTGTCTTCCTTGTCCAACATCAACTCTTTAGCATGTCATACTTAATGAGTGCTCCCAACTATAAAAGATTTCTAGGATAGTGTATTTATATATGAAATCTCTCTTCCTTCAATATTCTTTCATGAATTGTTCAAATGACCAACACAATGCTTGCTAACCTTCAATAAATTTACAACCTCTACTTCTTAGATGTGAAGTCATTACTGCCCATGGGATAAGCAAACGAGACATATATAAATTCAGATTTATGACATTCAACTCATTCAACCATTTACTCATAGGATATATGTGAAGCACACGAGTAAATGACAAACTACTCCAAAAAGATATAAATGAAGATCAATGAGTAGCTAAATAATTATGTAACTATGCGAAGACTCTCTCTCATTAAAGAATTTCAGATCTTGGTATTGTATTCAAATAGCAAGCAAAACAAAATAAAATGACATTGCAAGGATAGCACAACTCATTTGAAGAAGCAAAAACTTTAGGCTCAACCGATACTAACCGATAGTTGTTGAAGAAGAAAGATGGGCTGCCTACCGGGGCATCCCCGATCTTAGATGCTTGAGAATTCTTGGAATATTATCTTGGGGTGCCTTGGGCATCCCCAAGCTTGAACGTTTGTGTCTCCTCAATTCCTTTCATGTCATGGTTTCTCTTTTTATCAAAAGCTTCATCCACATTAAACTCTACAAGAACTCGTGAGATAGGTTAGTATAAACCGATGCAAAACCTTATCATTTTCTACTATAACATATCACTAAAATTATTATTCAACATTGCATACTAAACACCTCTGCATATTTAATACTCCTATCCTCAAATAGAATCATTAAACAAGCAAACATAAGCAAACAATGCAAACATAACAGCAATCTGCAAAAACAGTACAGTCCGTAAAGAATGCAAGATTCATCACACTTCCATAACTCCAAAAGTTATGAAATAAAATTCCCACTGTAGTAAATTTATGAGAGCTCATTATGAAAAAGGTTTCATCATTATATCATGCTCTTACTTTTCTAGGGAATTTTTGCAACAGCGGTAAACTTTCTATTTTCAAACAGCAACATGTATACTAGCAAAATAAGCATGGTAAAGGCTATCCTTGACATTTTTATTGAAAATAAAGATGTAAAACATTATTCTAAATAACAGTAAGCAAATACTAACAAGAGAAAATGACGCTCCAAGAAAAACTCATATTATGTGGTGAATAAAAATATAGCTCCAAGTAAAGTTACCGATGAACGAAGACGAAATAGGGGATGCCTTCCGGGGCATCCCCAAGCTTAGGCTTTTGGCTATTCTTGAATATCTTGGTGTTCCTTGGGCATCCCCAAGCTTTGGCTCTTGCCACTCCTTATTCCATAGTCCATCGAATCCTTACCCAAAACTTGAAAACTCAACAGAAAACTCATAAGCTACGTAGGCTTATATAGGCAAAAGAAGTCGATCGGGGGAGCCTCGAGGGGCCCACGAGAGGGTAGGGCGCGCCGCCCTGTCTCGTGGCCTCCTCGATGATCTTCTGACGTGAACTCCAATTCTCCCGGATCGTATTCTTCCTAAAAATCAAGCTGTCGAAGGTTTCATTCCGTTTGGACTCCGTTTGATATTCCTTTTCTTCGAAATACTGAAACAGGCAATAAAACAGCAATATGGGCTGGGCCTCCGGTTAGTAGGTTAGTCCCAAAAGTAATATAAAAGTGTATAATAAAGCCCGTAATCATTCAAAACAGATAATTAAATAGCATGAATGCTTCATAAATTATAGATACGTTGGAGACGTATCACCCACATTGGCAGAAACTGGTTTACGGTGTGTTCATGGCTAGTCGCAAGTTGATGGAATAATTCATTGGGCATCCCATCACTATGGTTAGTTCTTCCCCATTCGGGGATATTATTCAAAACAGAGAAGCCACAGGTTGGGTAGCTAAGTGGGCCATTGAGCTTGGACCGCATGGCTTGAAGTATGTGCCTCGGACGGCTATAAAATCTCAAACACTTGTGGACTTTATCAATGATTGGACAGAGCTGCAGATGCTTAAAGATAAGATAGACAATACATATTGGACTATTAATTTTAATTTTGATGTGTCCAGGCAATTGGAAGGCTCGGGGGCTGGAGTTATATTGACTTCCCCACAAGGTGATAATTTTTGTTATGTTAAGGTTGATGTTCCCTTGTACTAATAATGCAGCTGAGTATGAAGCCTTAGTCCATGGTCTTCAGATGGCTAAAGAGATGAATCTAAGTCGGGTAAGATGCTTTGGTGACTCAGATTTGGTGGCTCAGCAAGTATTAGGGACTCAGAATTCAAAGGATCCACTTATGGCGGCTTATCGCCGAGAGGTTGATACTATTGCTGGTCACTTCAAGGGTTATCAAGTGGAGCATGTTGATCGCAGGAAAAATGAGGCTACTGATGTGTTAAGCCGGCTGGGGTCTCAAAGTAAGCAAGTCCCCCTAATGTTTTCCTTGATGTTTTGCATAACCCATTAGTAAAGTTGCCTACAGAGGAGGACTTGGCAGTTCCTGACCCGGAGACATAGTTGGTGGCGGCTCTCCGTGCAATTCCTGATTGGACTATTCCATATCTGGCATATATGACTCGGGGCGAGTTACCTGAGGATGAAACCTTGGCCAGGCAGATAACCCGGAGGTCTAAGTCAATGACTATCATCAAGGGTGAGCTCCACAGATGTAGTGTTACTGGAGTGTTTCAATGGGCCGTGAAATTTTAAGTGAGATTCATGAAGGAGATGGTTTTCATCATGCCGGCTCTAAGTCTCTTGTTGCTAAAGCTTTTCGTAATTAGTTTTTTTGGCCGACGACTCATGCTGATGCAGAAGATCTGGTCAGTAAGTGTGATGGTTGTCAGAAATTTTCAGCACAAGCTCACATGCCGACTCAGGAATTGAGGATGATTCCAGTTACTTGGCTGTTTGCAGTCTGGGGTCTGGATATGGTTGGGCCTTCCAAAATGTCTAAGGATAGAAAGACTCACCCCTTGGTAGTAGTTGACAAGTTTACAAAGTGGGTTGAGGCTGAGCCGTTCAACAAATGTGATGAAGCCACGGCGGTTCAATTCATCAAAAAGGTGATCTTTCGTTTTGGATATCCTCATAGTTGGCAATCAAAGGGGGCAATCAAAGAATTTTTTCAACAAGAACATATCTGGCTTGATGTGTCATCAGTTGCTCACCCCTAGTTTAATGGCAAAGCTGAACGAGCTAATCAGGAAATCTTGAGATGTATCAATCCCCGGCTTATGGTCCCTTTGCAGAGGACACCGGGTTGTTGTGTGTAGGAGTTGACCTTAGTGCTTTGGAGTATCAATACCACCCCAAATAGATCTACGGGTTACACGCCTTTCTTCATAGTTTACGGAGCTGAGGCGGTTCTCCCTAGTGACATACGTCATGATTCGCCTCGTGTGGCGGGTTATGTTGAAGCTGATAATGAGACGACACGTCGGGATGCTATTGACCTGTTGGATGAAGAGTGTGACCTTGCCACGGCTCGTTCGACGATTTACCAGCAAGATCTACGTCGTTATCACAGCCATCGGGTTAAGACGAGGACCTTTCAAGAAGGAGATTTGGTGCTCCGGCTCATCTAGGATCAAACTAACATTCACAAGTTATCCCCACCTTGGGAAGGGCCCTTTGTGGTTAGCAAAAATCTGATCAACGGGTGATACTACCTTATCGATGTTCAAGACGATAAGGACTCACACACGTCGCAGGAGGAGACCCACCGATCGTTGATGTAACACCCCGGATGTAACTTTCCATCTTTGTAACTCCAACTCTTGCCATTTTCGTCTATGTGTTATGATATTCCCTCCGTGGCTGGGTTTTGTCTTTTGTTTTGCATTTTATTCATGTCATGCATCTCATATCATGTCATCATGTGCATCTCATTTGCATACGTGTTCGTCTCATGCATCCGAGCATTTTCCCCGTTGTCCGTTTCGCAAACCTACACTCCCACGTGCACCGGCGCATCCCTCTTGCCTCTTTTCGTGTGTGGGTGTTAAGCATTCTCGGAATGGACCGAGCCTTGTCAAGTGGCCCTGGTATAGCACCGGTAGACCGCTTGTCAAGTTTCGTGCCATTTGGAGGTCGTTTGATACTCCAACGGTTAACCGCATAACCGCAAAGGCCTCTTTTGAGTTGCAGCCCAACACCCCTCCAAAACAGCCCAATAACCCATCTAAGTCACTTCCATGCTCTCCATCGTCGGATCACGATCGTGTGGGCGAAAACCGCACTCCATTTGGAGTCTCCTAGCTCCCTCTGCCTACAAATATGCATCCCCCCTCCAAATCTGGGCAAAACCCTAGAAATCCACCCCTCTCCGCAGCCGGACACGTCCGGATCGGGACGGACGCGTCCGCCGCCGTGCCCGCGCCAATCGGGGGCTGCCACGTGGCCTGCTCCGCCGCCCC
>NC_041383.1:311063616-311073259 GCF_002162155.2 Triticum dicoccoides | reverse complement strand
CCAGCCGCCACCGTCCTCCGCCTCGCCGTCCGGCCGCCCGGCCGCCGCGACATCGCGCCACCCAGGCCGCGCCG
Source organism: Triticum dicoccoides (assembly GCF_002162155.2). Lineage (NCBI taxonomy): Eukaryota > Viridiplantae > Streptophyta > Magnoliopsida > Poales > Poaceae > Triticum > Triticum dicoccoides. The sequence goes on along the minus strand of NC_041383.1, from coordinate 311,073,185 downwards.
CCCGCGCGCCCGGCCGCCGCCACCCGACGCCGCGGGCCCCGCCTTCGCGTCCGCCGCCACCGACCGGTGCCGGATCCGCCGCCCTGGTCCCTCGCCGGCCCAGCTCCGGCGCCCTCCGTCCTCTTCTGCGCCGTGCCGCCGCCTCGGTTCGCGAGCTCCGGTGACCCCGGATCCATATCGGATCTGAGAAGAACTAGGGTTGACTTCTTTCTCCCCCGAAATCCACTGTCATTTTTTTCTGTCAGTAATTTGTTGCATGTACATCGCACCATAACTCTGCACCCGTGGCTCTGTTTTGGGCGTGTAGCATAGCGAATTGTTCGTCTCGATGAGTACATCATTTTATCTCATTGCATCATTTTTATTTGAGCTCATCTTGATGCCCGAAATGCTATTGGAAGAGGGCTATGTGATGTTAGTTTCAGATTCTTATCAGAACATGCACTTTTGTCATTTTGCCATGATTGATGTGTGCATCTTATGTACTTGAGCCCTACATGTGTTTTGAACTATGCCATGCCATCTTTACAGAGGTGCTTACCATGTATTTTTGTGATCAATGTGGTGACTAGAACAAGCATGCAAACTAGGCCTCGTGATGTTGCTAATTTTAGTCCCTGTTCTGCTGTTATTTTGATGCCATGTAAACATGATGCTACAGATAGATCCATGCATATTTTGAGACACTTCGGTAAGGATGTTTTGTACATATGGTTATGCTCTATCCATCCAGCCCCTGGTTGAAATTATGGAGTAGTCTAGCATGTCATTTTCGTGCTCTACTTTTGCTACAAAATGTTTCCTTGCAGATTGTTTACATGTTATTCAATTTTGCCAAGGTTGTTGTAGTTGATTCGTGTATGCTATGATGTTGTTCTTGCCATGTATAGCTTCTATGCCATGTCTTCTTGATGGATGTATGCTTAGTTTATCATTAAATGCTCTGTAGTGAGTGCATCGACCTCGCGAAGATGCCTTCGTAATTCTGTCAATGCCATGCTCTGTTTTGCTGAATCTGTTAACGAAACTTGGTATGTTTACATGGGTGCCATCATATATTCTGGTCCTTTTTGTCTCATGGTCACTAAGGGACTTTTGTTCTATGCTTTGAGTAGAATCATGCCATGTCTTGTTTTGCTATTATAAGTTCCTGTAGCATTTGATAACTTGCTCTGAACATTGCTTCCTGATGCTGTTTATGCCATGTCCTAGCTGATAACTTTTGCACTTTTGCCATGCTTGTTTGAACCTGTTGTGGTGTGATTTAGCCATAGCTCAGTGTTCCTCTTTTGTCAAGCATCTCCTGTAGATCACTTCCATATGTTTTGTTTGCATGTTGGGGTGCTGTAGCATAGTTTCTTGTTGCATGCTAAGTAGCATCGTGCTGTTAATCGCAGATTTGTGCCATTCTTGTTTTGGTTGCCATTTGCAAACCGTGCATCCGTTCCCGATGATCTTTATATTGATTTCAACCAAATTCACCTCATCTTTCCAGCGGCATACTTGGTTTGCCAAGTTGATGCCTTGTTCGTCCTTTTTCCTCCCGGAGCACGCATACGCATTGCATATCACATCTCGCATATCATGACATGTATTGCATCATGTTGCTTGTGCATTGCACCGTGATTTATTGTGGTTCCTTTGCTTGTGTTCTTGATTTGGGTAGATCTGTGAGACGAGTACGTGCACGAGGAACCTGTTGAGTACGCTAACGAGGATCAAGCCTTCGAAAACTCTGAGAACCTTGCAGGCAAGATGACCATACCTTCGATATCACTTCTATCTTTGCTTTCCTAGTACTCGCTCTATCGCTATGTTAGCTCTACCTGCCACTGTTTATCATGACTCCCTATTGCCATGTCAAGCCTCTAACCATCCTTTCCTAGCAAACCATTGTTTGGCTATGTCACCGCTTTTGCTCAGCCCATCTTATAGCGTTGCTAGTTGCAGGTGAAGATGAAGTTTGTTCCTGGTCGGAACATGGATATTTTGGGATATCACAATATCTCCTGTTTAATTAATGCACCTTATATACTTGGTAAAGGGTGGAAGGCTCGGCCTTATGCCTGGTGTCTTGTTCCACTCTTGTCGCCCTAGTTTCCGTCATACCGGTGTTATGTTCCTTGATTTTGCATTCCTTACACGGTTGGGTGATTTATGGGACCCCCTTGACAGTTCGCTTTGAAAAAAACTCCTCCAGCAAGGCCCAACTTTGGTTTTACCATTTGCCACCTAAGCCTTTTTCCCTTGGGTTTTCGCGAGCCCGAGGGTCATCTTTATTTTAGACCCCCCGGGCCAGTGCTCCTTCGAGTGTTGGTCCGAACCGAGCCGCCTACGGGGCCACCTCAGGGAAATTCGAAGTCCGGTTTTACTCGTAGCATGTCTCATCCGGTGTGCCCTGAGAACGAGATATGTGCAGCTCTTATCGGGATTTGTCGGCATAGTCGGGTGGTCTTGCTGGTCTTGTTTTACCATTGTCGAAATGTTTTGCGAACCGGGATTCTGAGACTGATGAGGTCTTCCCAGGAGAAGGTATATCCTTCGTTGACCATGAGAGCTTATGATGGGCTAAGTTGGGACACCCCTGCAGGGTATATTATCTTTCGAAAGCCGTGCCCACGGTTATGGGGAAGATGGGAATTTGTTAATGTCCGGTTGTAGATAACTTGACACTTGACTTCATTAAAATGCATCAACCGTGTGTATAGCCGTGATGGTCTCTTCTCGGCAGAGTCCGGGAAGTGAACACGGTTTGGGTTATGCTTGACGTAAGTTGTTTCAGAATCACTTCTTGATCGCTTCTAGCTTCTCGACCGTTGTGTTGCTTCTCTTCTCGCTCTCACTTGCGTATGTTAGCCACCATATATGCTTAGTGCTTGCTGCAGCTCCACCATTTTACCCCTTTTCCTACCTATGAGCTTAAATAGTCTTGATCTCGCGGGTGTGAGATTGCTGAGTCCTCGTGACTCACAGATTCTACCAAAACAGATGCAGGTGCCGAGGATACCAGCGCAAGCGGCGCAGCCGAGCTCAAGTGGGAGTTTGATGAGGACCTTGGTCGTTACTATGTTTCATTTCCAGATGATCAGTATTGGAGCCCAGTCGGGACGATCGGGGATCTAGCATTTGGGGTTGTCTTCTCTTCATTTGGATTTGACTGTAGTCGGTCTATGAGTGTATTTTGAATGATGTCTGATCTTAATTATGTATTGTGTGAAGTGGCGATTGTAAGCCAACTCTCTTTATCCCATTCTTGTTCATTACATGGGATTTTGTGAAGATGACCCTTCTTGCGACAAAACCACCATGCGGTTATGCCTCTAAGTCGTGTTTCAACACGTGGGAGATATAGCCGCATCGTGGGTGTTACAAGTTGGTAATCAGAGCCATCCCCGACTTCGGAGCCCCCTGCTTGATTGTCTGCTGGCGATGTTGAGTCTAGAACAAAAATGTTTTGATTCTTAGGATTATATATATCGGAGAGTAGGATTCTTTTTACTCCTCAGTCCCTTCGTCGCTCTGGTGAGGTCTCCTGACGTAGATGTTTTGACTTTCCTCTCCTCAAATTTCACTAAAAAAAATTTAGGATCTCGCGGGTATCTTGGAATCATTCCGATGGTTTTGTGACGAGAACATTGTTCTTGGTGCCTCCTGTCTATTATGTGGCTTTGACCCGGGGAGTTGAGCTCCGAGGTGTTGTCGTCACAATTTTATCGTTGCAGTTCTGGAATACCTGAGTTTTGCCGACATCAAAAATCTCTTTTATGCAGTTGTTGGTGAGATAACCTCGAAGCCACCAAGTACTGGGGCGGGAGTTCGGGAGTATTGCCATAACTCGTACAACGGATGCTTTTCGAAGGTTGAGGTACACGATTTCTGAAGGTTTCTTGGTTATGTGTTGACGGATGGATACAGCTGGATGTAGGGATTGTTAGTTTGGGTGAGATATATTGCTTCCCCTGTATCCCCAACACCTGATTGCATAACCAGAAAGTTTCGGGAGTTTATAGGTGGGATTCAAGTAGCTCTAGCATTTCTTCCTGCAGATATTTGGTTTGTGATTGGGTAATCCTTACCACTTATTTGTTCCAGTTGTACCTTGTTTATTTCATTCATCAATCTCTTATCAAGTGGCTTCTCACCTTAATGGATGTGTGATGTTAGCTTTGGGAATTCATTCGTTCATCCTTGTTCGAATGTTTATTGTGAAGACTATATGTTGCAATTTCTATCCGTTGATTCAACTTGTCTATCTGTCTATCAAGATGCTAACGGATGTCACCCTCTTCAGGATGGCTCCGCCAACGCGTCAGAATCCGGATCGCAATGATGGGAGTCAGGCGAACCCTCCACCTCCACCTCCGCCTCCGGAGGCATGGCAATCTTTGATGGCAGCCACAAACGCCAATGCCCAGATGATGATTCAGCTCATGCAAGAGCACAACCAAGGCCAAGGTAACCAAGGGAATCAAGGTCAAGGGCAGTTCAATCATCAGCCTCAATTTCCTACCCTCAACCAGTTCCTGGCAAATCAGCCAAAGTCTTTCAGCTACTGTGCCGAGGCCACAGACGCCGATGATTTTCTCGTGGATATCAACAAGCATTTTGAATGTAGCAATGTCAGGCCTGAGGACTACGTCAAGTTCGCTTCTTTTCAGCTCAAGGATCAAGCAGCTGATTGGTTCCAGCAATACAAGGATTCCAGAGGAGATCGAGTGATTACTTGGACTGACTTCTGTCGGGACTTTAAAGCTCACCATATTCCTACCAGTGTTGTTGAGAGCAAGCATGAGGAGTTCCGCAATCTCAAGCAAGGCAACATGTCAGTGTACGAATACAACAAGCAGTTTCAGAAACTTGCTCGCTTCGCTAAACAAGACGTTCCTGATGAGAAGAGTATGATCTATCAATTCAGAGGTGGCCTCAGAGAGGATCTGCAGTTAGCTCTCATTCTTGTTGAGCCTACTCAGTTTGATAAATTCTACAATATGGCCCTCAAGCAAGAAGGTGCTCAGCTCAAGTGTGAGGCTTCTAAGAAGAGAATCAGGGATGCAGTGCAGTCTTCTTCTTCCTCACAAGTGGCAGCTAAGCAGCAGAAGTTCTACCTTCCTCCTCCTCCCTTTCGTAAGCCTTACCAGCAGAAGAACTCAGGTGGTCGTGGATCTTCCCACCCACCCAACCCAGGCTATCAGAACAAGTTTCAGCCTCAAGCTCCAAGGTCAAATGCTCCTTATCATCGTCCGCTCTCAGAAGTGACTTGCAACAAGTGCCAACAGAAAGGTCACTACATGAACAAGTGTTTCAATCAAAGGTGCCTTCCTCCTCCTCCTCCTGTGAGATCTTCAAGCAATGCAGTGGTCAAGCATAATCCAAAGTCTGCAAAGGTGAATATGATGAATGCAGCGCAAGCGGAGGAATCTACTGATGTGATAATGGGTAATCTTCCTGTTAATGATATTCCTGCAAAAGTCTTATTTGATACTGGTGCATCGCATTCTTTCATGTCATATCCTTTTACATCGAAGCACAATTTTGACACAGAGGAGTTACCTATAGCAATGCAAGTTATTTCTCCGGCTAAGCATTTGAGATCTACCTTATTGGTTCCGAATGTCAGTATCAAGATGGGCGACTACAAATTTCTGGCTAAACCAATTGTTCTTGGTGACTCTGATATTGATCTAATTCTCGGAATGGACTGTCTTTCTAAGCACAAGGCTCAACTTGATTGTGCTACCAGGCTAATTCAATTGACACACTCTTCTGAGGATGTTATCATCTATGCCGCTCGTGATGAAACCATTCGGTTGTTTTCTCTCAATGAGAAGGGCGAATTGGATGCTATTTCTCAAATTCCAGTCGTTTGTGAGTACCAAGATGTCTTTCCAGAAGAGCTTCCGGTTATGCCTCCTCATTGGCCAGTCGAGTTCGTTATTGATCTTGAGCCTAGAACTGAATCCGTTTGCAAGCGTCCATACAAGCTTGGACCCAAGGAGCTGAAGGAATTGAAGAAACAGCTTGATGAACAAGAGCGTCTGGGTTTTATCAGACCGAGTTCATCGCCATGGGGTTCTGGAGTTCTTTTTGTCCAGAAGAAGGATGGCACGGACCGACTTTGCGTCGATTACCGTCCATTGAACAAGAAGACAATCAAGAACAAGTATCCACTTCCCAACATCAATGAGCTTTTCGAGCAACTCAAAGGTGCTAAAGTATTCTCCAAGCTTGACCTCCGTATGGGTTATCATCAGATTCGCATTCGTGAACAAGATATTCCCAAGACAGCATTCAAAACAAGCTATGGTTCTTATGAATATATTGTCATGTCTTTCGGCCTTGTCAATGCTCCTGCAACTTTCTCTCGAATGATGAACTTTATCTTCAACCCCTACACCAATGAATTCGTTCTGGTGTATCTCGATGATATCTTGGTCTTCTCCAAGAATAAGAAGGATCATGCCAAACATTTGCGATTGGTCCTCGACAAGCTCAGAGAGCATCAATTCTATGCAAAGTTTTCCAAATGTCAGTTCTGGCTTGATGAATTTCTTTATCTTGGTCATATCATATCCGCCAAGGGCATTGCTGTTAATCCCGAGAAGGTGTCTGCAGTTGTGAATTGGGAACCTCCTCAGAATGTCAAGCAGCTCCGCAGTTTTCTTGGTCTTGCAAGCTATTGCCGAAGATTCGTTGAGAACTTCTCTAAGATTGCAAAGCCTCTTTCCAACCTCCTCCAGAAGCATCTCAAGTATGTCTGGACGCCTGAGTGTGACGTTGCTTTTAACACCCTCAAAGAGAAGCTAGTCACAGCTCCTGTCTTGACTCCTCCTGATGAATCCAAGCCATTCGAGGTGTTCTGTGATGCTTCTCTTCAAGGTCTCGGTGCTGTGTTAATGCAAGAGAAAAAAATTGTGGCCTATACCTCTTGTCAGTTGAAGCCCAACGAAAAGAACTACCCCACTCACGATCTTGAGTTGGCGGCAGTTGTCCATGCATTGATAACATGGAGACATCTCTTATTGGGAAGGCAAGTGGACATTTTCACCGATCACAAGAGCCTTAAGTATATCTTCACTCAACCCAACCTCAACCTCAGGCAAACTCGATGGGTCGAAATGATTCAAGAGTACAATCCGAGTATTGAATATACTCCTGGCAAGGCGAATGTGATTGCAGATGCTCTAAGCAGAAAGGCTTATTGCAACAGTCTAATTCTCAAGCCATTTCAACTGGATATTTGTGAAGCTTTCCACAAGCTGAATCTTCAAGTTGTCCCTCAAGGCTTTCTTGCCAACCTCATAGTCTCTCCTACTTTGGAAGATCAAATTGGTGAGGCACAACTCCCGGATACCATGGTGAAGAAGGTGAAACGTGGTATTGACAAGGGCATTTCCAAATACAAGTGCTATCGCTTGGATGACAAAGATACTCTTTTCTTCGAGGACCGAATTGTGGTTCCTAAAGGCGATCTGAGAAAAGTCATCATGAACGAGGCACACAATTCCCTCCTATCCATTCATCCTGGAAGTACAAAGATGTACCATGACCTCAAGCAGTCGTATTGGTGGACTCGAATGAAGCGAGAGATTGCTCAATTCGTGAATGAATGTGATGTCTGCAGAAGGGTGAAAGCAGAACACCAACAACCAACTGGTCTTCTCCAACCTCTTGCTATTCCGGAATGGAAGTTTGACCATATCGAGATGGATTTCATGACTGGATTTCCTAAGTCCAAGCGTGGAAATGATGCTATCTTCGTTGTCATTGACAAGCTTACTAAAGTGGCTCATTTTCTTCCTATCAAAGAATCTATCACGGCAGCTCAGCTGGCAGAGCTATACACCTCCAGAATTGTCTCCTTGCACGGTATTCCACAATTGATATCTTCAGATCATTTAAGCATCTTCACTTCTAAGTTCTGGGACTCCTTTCAGAAGGCCATGGGCACCAACATTCGTTTCAGCACAGCTTTCCATCCTCAAACAAGTGGCCAAGTCGAGCGAGTCAATCAAATCCTTGAAGATATGCTCAGGGCTTGTGTCATCTCTTTCGGTATGAAGTGGGAAGATTGTCTTCCATATGCCGAGTTCTCCTACAACAACAGCTTCCAAGCGATTTCGGGCAAGGCCCCATTCGAAATTCTCTATGGCAGAAAGTGCTGTACTCCTCTCAATTGGTCCGATCCAGGTGAATGCCAACTTCTTGGCAATGACTTGATCACAGAAGCCGAAGAAATGTGCAAAGTCATTCGTGAGAATCTCAAAGCCGCGCAATCGCACCAAAAGAGTTACTATGATAGCAAGCACCGTGACTTGGCTTTTGAAATCGGAGACCATGTCTACCTCCGCGTCTCTCCAATGAAAGGCACTCGTCGCTTCGGTATCAAAGGGAAGCTTGCCCCTAGATACGTGGGTCCTTTCAAGATCATTGGCAAAAGAGGTGATATCACCTATCAACTTGAGCTTCCATCCAACTTTGCAAATGTGCACGATGTGTTTTACGAGTCACAGCTTCGCAAGTGCTTCAAGACTCCTGAGCGCACCATCAACTTCGAGGAAATTGACCTCCAAGAAGATCTCTCTTATCATGAGCACCCCGTTGCTATTCTTGAAGAAACCGAGCGCAAGACTCGCAACAAGTCAATCAAATTCCTAAAAGTGAAGTGGTCACACTATTCCGACCGGGAAGCCACCTGGGAGCGCGAGGATCACCTCCGTTCTGAATATCCGGAGTTCTTTCAGTCCTAGATCTCGGGACGAGATCCTCTTGTAGTGGTGGAGTGTTGTAACACCCGGGATGTAACTTTCCATCTTTGTAATTCCAACTCTTGCCATTTTCGGCCATGTGTTATGATATTCCCTCCATGGCTGGGTTTTGTCTTTTGTTTTGCATTTTATTCATGTCATGCATCTCATATCATGTCATCATGTGCATCTCATTTGCATACGTGTTCGTCTCATGCATCTAAGCATTTTCCCCGTTGTCCGTTTCGCAAACCGACACTCCCACGTGCACCGGCGCACCCCTCTTGCCTCTTTTCGTGTGTGGGTGTTAAACATTCTCGGAATGGACCGAGCCTTGTCAAGTGGCCCTGGTATACCACCGGTAGGCCTCCTCTCAAGTTTCGTGCCATTTGGAGGTCGTTTGATACTCCAACGGTTAACCGCATAACCGCAAAGGCCTCTTTTTAGTTGCAGCCCAACACCCCTCCAAAACAGCCCAATAACCCATCTAAGTCACGTCAATGCTCTCCGTCATCGGATCACGATCGTGTGGGCAAAAACCGCACTCCATTTGGAGTCTCCTAGCTCCCTCGGCCTACAAATATGCATCTCCCCCTCCAAATCCGGGCGAAACCCTAGAAATCCACCCCTCTCCGCAGCCGGACACGTCCGGATCGGGCCGGACGCGTCCGCCGCCGCGCCAGCGCCAATCGGGAGCTGCCACATGGCCTGCTCCGCCGCCCCGCGCCGCCGGCCCGCCTAGCCAGCTCCCGGCCCCCGCGGGCCCAGCTGCCGCCGTCCTTCGTGCCGCCCGCGCACGACCGCCGCCCAGCCGCCACCGTCCTC